>NC_057802.1:433582368-433766424 GCF_018294505.1 Triticum aestivum
AAACTCTCACGAACCCACACACTATATCTCTCTACGTTTGTATCTCTCTCGCACAACCCCACGTAGGTGGTGCACGTATACAACAAGAGAATAGGTGCACCGCGCACGTACTCATGCTTCGTGCCCAGCCACACCCGCGCGGGTACACGGTGGAGCTCATTTCTGTACGAAATGGCAGCCCACGTGCTAATTTGAACGCGTGTAGCGGTTGTTTACGTACGGAGGTCGTGTACCACGCGTGCACGAAACAAAGTTTGACTTGATGCGTTGGTGCGTTATTTTTAAATAAAGTTATATCGCTCAATGGCATGTACACAGAATATAAAATGATTTTTATGGAGAAAAAGATAGTCCGCTCCACTATATACAATGGAGCGTGCCTGCCTGGTTTGTCTCTCTTCAGAGTATCTCACACAAGGCTGCGGTGGCCTCTCTCTCTCTCTCACCATTTGTCGGGGATATACCATGCAGTATGACCCGGCCGGAAGTATGACCCGGCCGGACTTGGCGTTTCATTGGTAACCCGCCAAAGGATTGGTGATTTACGAGTCCGGCGGTTCACTGGTCTGACGACTCATAAGCCTAGCGACTCACTAATGGCCCCGACGATGGGTTAGATAGAAGACTAGGCCCAAGGCCCAGAAGGCCGGCTTAAGAGGAAAGCGTAAGGAATATTCCCTTACAAAGGGAGTAAGACTAGGACTCCACTTGTAATAGACTAATTCTAATCCTACTAGGACTAGTCATGTAACCCGCCCCTTCAACTTATATAAGGAGGGGCAGGGCACCCCAAGAGGGACAAGCAACAAGCAATAATCTCTAGGGCTAGACACAATAAAGGGGAGCCGGCTTATGCGGCGTATCCCTCATGAGCATAATGAGATCTAGCCACAAACAACATGTAGGGTTATTACCGGATGATGTTTCCCGGGGCCCGAAGCTGTCTAAACCCTTGTCTTGTGTTGCGTCTCTCGATTCCGATCAACCCCTCTCAAGCTACTACATAGATGCACTGGCCTCATGACTAAGTCCTCACACTAGGACATCTGCCGTGACAATTCCACGACAGTTGGCGCCCACCGTGGATCTCGCGCACGGTGGTGTTGAGTCCTTGAAGGGATCTTTCTCAGGGATCGAACAACTCGCAATTGAATCGGATGAAAAAGAATCGGCCCGGAACGACCGCGTGACCTGCCGGGCGACCACGGACAGAGCCGGCAAATTTATCATGGGAGGATCAGAATTATGGTTAAAATTTTTTTGGGAGCCTGCAGATACGAGGTTTGTAGAGTTTTTAGGGTTTGTGTGCGGCGCCTCACGCGTTGCACAGCGACCAGTAGACCGGACGAGAATCTGATTCGACGTCACCAGTATCCAGGCCAGATTGCTGCTCCTTTTTTGCGTCCATGTCCACATCAGTACGGATGAAGGCTGGTGATGATTGTTTAATCTAGCTGCAGAAATCCAAGGAATCAACTAGTACTTTCACTAAGCAGTCTGCAATCTGCTAGCCATGTTCATCGAGACCTGGTCATAGAAGGAAAAGTCAAAACAACCACGACCCGGAGAAGGACGGGGACTCAGAGTAATCAGCCGCCGTGGTTTCCGCTTCCACTACAGCTGCAACAGCGCCCTGTGCCGCCCGGTTTGCCTTGGCCGTTGACCCGCCGACAGCACCGCTTCACCTTGTCGGTGTGACCTTCGAGCCGCCGTTACATGGCTGCAGCCGCGCCTCAAGCCGGCTCTGCCTCAACTCGCCGGGGGCCGGTTTGTGCCCACTGCGCCCCGCGCTCCTCACACCTCCGCCTCCGTTTAGTTGATGCGCCGAGCTGCAACAGCGCCCTGTGCCGCCCGGTTTGCCTTGGCCGTTGACCCGCCGACAGCACCGCTTCACCTCGTTGGTGTGACCTTCGAGCCGCCGTTACATGGCCGCAGCCGCGCCTCAAGCCGGCTCGGCCTCAACTCGTCGGGGGCCGGTTTGTGCCCACCGCGCCCCGCGCTCCTCACACCTACGCCTCCATTTAGTTGATGCGCCGGGTCGTCCCTGCTCTCCAAGCTACCTGGTGCCCTATGACGCGCCCCTGCAGTTTTCTTCTCCCTATGGAATTGATGTAAAAAAAGCATGATGTGCCTTACGTGAACATACAGGATTCCAACACTTGATCGGGTTGACAAGTCAACTCCAAGCTTGGACGAGGCCACGGACTAGGCTCGGCTTTGTTTTCATCTCTGAGCCACCATCGCCGGGTGCATCTCTGACTGCCGTCTGTCCGCATACCGGCGCCTCTCCAACTTGCTAACGGTTCAGCTGCACCTGGCTGCCTCTGCCTCCCGCTGCCGACAAGTCTCCAGCCCCAGCAGCCACCCCCTTTACCTTTGGCTGATGTCCGCCGCCGGGTTGAGCCAGTTTTGCCACCACAAGTCGCCGCCACCAAGTTGATTCGCCGGCGCGTTGAGCTGCCTCAGCCAATCGGCCTCACCTCGTTTCTAAACCGCTGCGAGCTGCTTCCGCGCAGACCAAGTGGACCTCGCGTGGACCGACCTACCGACCGCCGCTGCTATTTGCCTTCTGCCGCGAGCCGCTCATCGCAATGGCCGCACCAAGCTCATCGCGGCCGGATCTATGCCCAAGTGTGGGCCTTGATCGCTGGATTGCCGTCGGCACGGTGGCGGGTGCGACTCGTCGGCAGCTGGGCAGATCCGTCGGGATTCTACTCTTGTCTGGTCCTTGACAGCGCGGGTAACTCCGGGGGAAACCCTAGATCTCCTTGTGATCGAGCGATGGCAGCGCTTTTGCGTCTTAGTCCCTCTTTAGGGCATCATTTTGGAGTTTACTCCGGTTAAAGGGACCAGCGACGTCGGCAGCGCACGTCTGGTGGAGCAACTGCCGATGAAAATCGCGCCGACTACGGTCATGGCGGACGATGGCGGCGTTTTTGATGTCGTTCCCTTGTCGAGGCATCGTTGTTGCAGTCTGCGTCATCAGGCTTGGGATGCTCCGGGGAAAACCCTAGATCTGGGTCTTCCAGATCGGATGATGATGGCGTTTTATCGCTTTCCCTCCTGGGGGCAGCGTTTTGGAGCAAGTGATGGCTGGGGGGATGGTGGAGCGGTGCTTCATCTCACACATTGATGGCGGCGGTTATCGGCGGCATGGCTCTGTGGAGGCTCGGCGTCCGATGCGCGGGATGGACTCGCGCAGGAGGAGGTAGCTGTCTGGCGTCATGGTGACGTCGATGGCTGAGTGGCTAGACAAGGTAGATGCCTCAATATGATCTGAAGACGGACCTGTGGAAGATGGCGGCGACGACACACGAGTGCGTCTGACCGGATTGTGCCCCAGACCCGGTATGTGGCTCGGCTGGGGCTTCCGGCTTTTGATGTTAGGCTTAGGTGAGTGGTCTGAGTGGCCCAGCTAGCACCCCTTCATTGTATGGATACGAGTAGCGGCATATGTTGCCAAGATGGTGGATTCAGGCATATTGTTGTAATACTTTGTAAGGTCTTCGAAAATAATCAATAAAGTGGCCGTATGCATCTTCCAGATGCAGAGGCCGGGGGTCATCCTCCTTTTCTTAAAAAAACCAAGCTGGTCTTGGCCTGCGCCTCTCAGCCGCAGAGCCGCCTATTTTTTGCCGACCCGCACTTGTCGCGAGCTGCCAGCGCCCTTCTGCAGCTGCAGCATCAGCCTCAACCCGCCGTTGCTGCAGTAGCTACCTGGGTCTCTACAGTCTCAACGCTCGCTTCTGCTGCTACTCCAAGCGCGTGTGTGTGCGCACAGTCATCCGACTTGTTTCTGCTGCTGAACCGCCACTGCCATGATGTACTTTGCCTCGGCGTTAAGCCGCCCTAGACACGGGTCCGGGTTACCGTCGCCTCCCCCGCGGCCTGCTGAATCGCCGCTCCTGAGCCGGCTTACCGCTCCTCCTTTTGCTGCGCCATAAGCCGCCGGCCTCTGCCATGACTGCACCATCAAGTCGCCTTCACCGTGAGTGGTCTCACCTTTACCGTAAATCGGCCTGGGCCCTGCCATTGCCGCCACCATACTTTGAGCCATTACTGCGCTGGGTCACCTCTGCCTCCGTTGACCCCACGCCAAGTGGCCTGCCACTGTCGTCGACCCGCGGGTGTTGCTGAGCTGCCACGACCGCGCTGGGAGCCGCCCCGCGCCCGCTGCCGGTTCACCACATGACCAGCTATTGCTGAATCGCCATGCCTCCCCGAGCTATTCTTCCTCCATCACCGCGGGCAGCTTCCGCCGTGACCCGCCGAGATTTGCCATAACCCGCCAGCTGCGCCTGCTGAGCCGCTATGGTCTGTTTTGAGTCACAGCTCCGCCTCTGCTACCTTTCAAAACCGCCACCTTGAGCTGTTGTGCTGTCAAGTTGCCGTTCCGCCGCTTGCCACTGTCCAAAATTCAGAAACAAGTGCAGCGTTGAAGGTGAACATTGGTGTTTCCAACAAACCGCCTCCGTGGCCACTTATGCGGCAATCGCCGTTGCGGCTGTGTCACCGACGCGCCAGTAAGTCCATGCCCCTAGATCCTTGCCGCGCTATTGTTGCCCAGCAAGCTTCGTCGTGAGTCACCCATTGTTGAGGCGCCTCTGTTTCCTACTCCTGCTTGCTATCGGCGACGCGGTGGAGTAATGTGGTGTAATGGTGGACGGCAGTGTGCACCCCGTTAACAAATTACGGTCGAAGCTAGCCATACTGGAGAAAAGTTGGTTGTTGCACACAGAGTTTGTACGAATACATACTGGAGAAAACATCAAGTATTCACGTGGAAGATCAAGTTGAAAAGTCAACCATATTATCAGGACATGTGCGTTGGCAGTACTTCATGGTATGGTCACGTGTATGGCTATTATCAGGGAAGGATAGCTGCTAGATATGTTCAGATGAGCGGCTATCAACATCCGAAAAATACCAGGTGCTATTTACCCTATTTATTTTTAAGCATATATTAATCTATCCGAGCAAGACTACTTTGCCCTGCTGTATTTTATATCCAGGAGAATTATTCATTACAAAGTGGCACTATACCACGGAGATGGAGGCGTGCCAACATCATTCGGCACAGGAGGTCATCCTTACTCAATGGACTCCCACACTGGCTTAAAACAAGGAGGACAACTTGCCCGTCCGCACCGGCTTACAACGCCACGGCCGGCTCATCTGTCCGCTCCCGCGGCCGACTCGCTCGCGATTGATTTCAGCTTCACCGTGGTGACCATCAACTCCGCGGTAGATAATTTCTAGCCTAGCATATCAGGTGAAATCCATCCAGTATATTCTTTGCTTTCTTTAAAAGAGCAATTACTCCGGCTTGCAAAGTTATCTAATGCAGGACCCTAAAACCGCCATATTGGTGCAAATTTAAAGGCCGTCAGAAAATTTCTGGCTTAAAAAGAGGGATTCCGGATTAAAATCCGGCTCAAGAGACATCTCTCTCCCATAAAGCTTTGGAGCTCTCAATATCCGGTTTAAAATCCCGGCTCAAGAAGAATTTATCTCTCGCAAAGTTCGAGTTCTCAGGAAAAATTATAAGGGACCAAAGAGAGTTTGTTGCAAAGCACAACTCAAACATAGGTACCCTGCTTCCAAGACCATTGGGGTCTGATCGTATTCGAATCCAGCTTAACCCCTTTGGGTCCGACTTTGATCGTATTCGAATCAGAGTCGTTAAAAAAGTCTCAAGGTCATTTGGGGGCTCCCTGTTCAAACATAGGTCGTATTCGAACCAAAGAGAACATAGCTGTCGGTACCCTCTTGATCGGCACAATGCCAAAATCACTAGGGGGCTTCTTGATCGTATTCGAATCATAGCTTAACCCCTTTGGTTTGGTTTACTGATCGTATTCAAATCAGAAGCCTCAAATTTTTCTTTCTATTTTGCTTAAGTTTTTTTGCAAACAATCTTTCGGGTTTGTCTTGAGACTTTTTTGTTCAGATCTGAGGCATATATATGTGGTTTCTATTTAACCCGGCTTGGCTTTGGATGATAAGTCGCCAGCATATGACAATCATCAAACATTTGGAAGTCTTGGCTTCTAAAGATTGGGTTATCACCCTTACTGTGCAGGTCACATAAACCGGCAGTGCAAATTCAATATCACAGGTATGATATTATAGTTATGTTTCAAAGTTATGGTTCATAACAGGCTTATATGTGACTCCTTTTTTACACATTAGTGGTCATATGTAAGATATTATGACCCGCCTTGCGGTAAACCGCCAAGGGTTCTTGTGATCTACTTGTGTGCAGGATAAAACTACATTTGGGTGGTTACCCGCCCTGGCTTTGGACGTTAAGTCGCCAGGGCATATGTTGTTTAAACTCTGTGCAGGATTTGTAGAACTATGACTTATATAAATGCTTAAAGTCCAAGCTCATCATTAAAATTGATGCTTCAAAATGATTATCCGTTCTATATTTTCTCAAAGGCTATAAATAGCCGGGTTATAAAAATTCTGGCTTACACTGGAGGCGTATTAAATCGCCATCGGCCAAGAGCCGCCGGGTATTTAAACTCCGGATTTACTTTGTCAACAGATAAGGTATTCAAAGTCGATTTGGCGCAATGGCTATTATTTTATCAATGGATATGGTTTATTCTACAATGGAAGGAATAGTCCCGAATCGCTGCAGGCTTACGACCCGGCACTTGGGGGCTACATTATTCAAATTGAGATTACATCGAATATGCAAGTCCCATGTCACTGCCAGCATGCACCATGGCACTTGGGGGCTAATGCAAATTCATTTTTTGCTCAACTTATTAAAGACCCGACTCATCACATTCTAAATGAGCCGGCCCTTGGGGGCTACCAATTGCTCCTGTCGAGAATTCAAGGTACACAAGCCTTAATCCATTATACTGAAAGATCCACTACTCAGTTGGTAGAGTACAAAGCTCTTAACCTTGTGGACATGGGTTCAAGCCCCATGGTGGAGATTATCAACGAATCATATACAAAGTCCTAGCTCAGTAATATCTTACTGAGCCGGACCTTGGGAGCTACACGTTGCTGCTCAAGTTTACATGATCATATTTACAAAGTCCCTGCTCATTATTGCATAATGACCCAACCCTTGGGGGCTACACTGGTTGAAATTTTTATGAGCATAAGGCAATTACAAGTCCCAGGTTGCTGCAAGCATGACAACCCGGCACTTGGGGGCTACAGGTGATATGCATATAAGGGAGGAATAACTTCAATTTCTCAGTTTGGAGCAAATCAGGTATTATATTATTATCGGAGAAATCTACAAAGTTTATGACCCGACGTCATCATAAGATTAACCCGGCATCAGCAACAATTACATGACCCGTCATCATTTGTTTGTAACCTGGCGATTTTGGAAATCATAACTCGGCAAGTTTCTACATTTTCAAACCGGCTGAATATCAGATGAGTATTTCAAGACCAATATTTTTAAGTCGGCGCTTGGGAAGCCGACTCAAGTGGATTATTCTTCACAATATTTCTCTGTGAGAAACCAATGTCAGCAAATTGAGTATGAAGCTGGCTTATTGACCCGGATTTTTTAGAAGAAGGAAATGGAAAATGGATTTAATGATGATCAAGTGCCGGTCCAGGAAAATATTTAACCTGGAGCACAACCTATCAAGTTTGTTCTTGTGTTTATTTTACAGGATCAGTTTAACATGTATAATTCCAAATTAAACTGGGGGCTAATGTCGGGGATATACCCCGTGGTATGACCCGGCCGGAAGTATGACCTGGCCGGACTTGGCGTTTCATTGGTAACCCGCCAAAGGATTGGTGATTTACGAGTCCGGCGGCTCATTGGTCTGACGACTCATAAGCCTGGCGACTCACTAATGGCCCCGACGGCGGGTCAGATAAAAGACTAGGCCCAAGGCCCAGAAGGCCGGCTTATGTTATGATGGGCCGGCTTAAGAGGAAAGCATAAGGAATATTCCCTTACAAAGGGAGTAAGACTAGGACTCCACTTGTAATAGACTAATTCTAATCCTACTAGGACTAGTCATGTAACCCGCCCCTTCAACTTACATAAGGAGGGGCAGGGCACCCCAAGAGGGACAGGCAACAAGCAATAATCTCTAGGGCTAGACACGATAAAGGGGAGTCGGCTTATGCGGCGTCTCCCTCATGAGCATAATGAGATCTATCCACAAACAACATGTAGGGTTATTATCGGATGATGTTTCCCGGGGCCCGAAGCTGTCTAAACCCTTATCTTGTGTTGCGTCTCTCAATTCCGATCAACCCCTCTCAAGCTACTACATAGATGAGCTGGCCTTACGACTAAGTCCTCACACTAGGACATCTGCCGTGACAATTCCACGACACCCTTGGTCACTGATCCGGCTGCATCCCGTGCGCCGGCGGAAAGGGAGGACGTGCATCGTTTCTCTGTTCGACGGTGCCGAGGCAGCACGTCCCGATCTACGGTACACGTCGTTCTCTGTGACCAAGCTCCAGCGCGGTAGGGCCTACGCCACATGCTCGCTGCCGCAGTCCACCGCCGCTCACCTAGTTACATCCCGATGACCTCCAGGTATCCCCTCCGGCCTTGCTCCACTACCCGTCTTCCCACGTCGCTGCATGTGGATCTTCCATAGTTCTTTGCCCAAAACGTAGCTCGTCCGGCGTACTTTCCATATTGCAATCTCGTCCTCACACCGTTTTAGACAAACACAACCGTTTTGTTATCTTCCCTTAGGACAAGGAATATGCTTCTTTTTTGTCGTCGCAACTGTCATCAACAATATTTGTCTTTTTACAAATTTCAAATGGGCATATTTTAGAGTGTAGATTCACTCATTTTGCTCCGTATGTGTACTCCTCCGTTCCTAAATATTTGTCTTTCTAGAGATTTCAACAAGTGAGTACATACGGAGCAAAATGAGTGAATCTACACTCTAAAATATGTCTATATACATCCGTATGTAGTAGTCCATTTGAATCTCTAAAAAGACAAATATTTGAGTAGTCGCTCGTTGAAATCTCTAGAAAGACAAGTACTCCGGAGTATATTTAAGAATGAGGGGGTAGTGCACAGCCGCATGGGAGACTCAGACTGGTCGTTGCGCCGCATTAATAGTGAGTAATGAGCAGTCAAATCATAAGCCCCACCTTTCCCACTGCAAGTTGCTCGGAAGAAGCAACCATCAATACGCTCTTCTTTGAATCCGCTCATACTACTCCATCAGTCACTGTTTATAGAGCGCGCTTCAGAAAAAGAAAAAATCTCTGGGACCAAGGCGACTAGCGATCGGCCTGAAAAATAGCATTGGTAGTTATAGCACGGCGTCTATTACTAGAGGAAATAATGCGTACACACATGCATGCAGTGCTTCCACCCCGGGTACACACATGCATGCACTTACTCCACTCCGTAGTACTACATCAAGAGAAAATTGTGGACTTGATTGCGGTTACCACGCCCTAATTAATTGAGCATTAAACCAAACGCGTCTAAAGTCTCTCTGGTGATGGAAATGCATTGAGAGAAATGCATCATAATGAAGCGCGCCCTGTAAACTGTGATGGAGGGAGGAGTAGTATGAAGGTGCAAAACCAAGTACGCGTATGGCCAGTCGGTCAACGCACCTCCTCTTGGCATATCACTGACATGTGGGACTGGAGTGTGAGCAAACCGATCTCAATTGACGGCAAAATGGCCAACTCGCCGTTCCTTGAGAGAGACGAGGAGCGAGAACACACAGACGGGCTCGCACGGAGGCCAAGATACATTCAAGCATGGTTGATCGATATCATCATTACATGTTGGGCTTCCGTTTTCCGCCCTTCTCCGGAATAAATGTGTACTTTATCAGAGATTAAAAAAATAAGAGTACAGAGGCTCCACCATGCGGTTCTAGTGGTAGTACTACTCGTACTACTAAACCTTGCGCTTGGCTCTTCGCCTCTTCGTGAAGTCGAACAATGATGGTACTCCGCATGTTCGGTACTACAGTGTATGCCTCTGGCAATCTGACACCGAATGAACTGATGCATGTCCACCGCCTGGGCGAGGGTACGTTGCATTAGTCAAAAGGCGTAAGCGAGCTTCACCTTGTCGTGCAAACTTCTCCTCGTTCTGTGAGTTGACGGGACACACCAACAAGTAGTGCTATTCCATACTCCCTCCTTTCCGGTTAATATGGCTTAATCTTTTTTATGGGTAAATGAGAGAGCTTTATTCATATATAAGCATTCTTAGGACGATCAGCCAAGACACTGGTCACTAGGAAGCGAGGTACCCCGCAAAAAAAGGAAGTAGAAAGCGAGGTGTTTCATCAAGCCAGCTCTCGGCCACATTCAAAGTGCAGCAAGCACGGTTCGCACAAAGATGTGCCGCAAGGTTTGCTGACCTGTTTACATGCTGAATAACAAAAAAAGAGGAAATATTACCGAGCTCTCCTATTTGTAACAGGATATGAGCCAGAATTAAGCGAGAATTGTGGCGAGTATTCCATGCAATCAACTTCCATTATCACATGCGAGAACCCTCGAAGAGAACCAAATGTGTTCAAGATTGCTTTATCACATTTTAAAAATATAATAAGAGTGCAGACGCTCCTCCATCTGGTTCCTAGTACTGGTATAGTACATACCTCTATAGACTATAGTAGTAGTACTAGTACTAGTAAACTTTGCGCTTGGCTGTTCTCCTCTTCGGGAAGTGCAACAATAATAGTACTAGTATAGTGTATGCTTCTGGCAATCTGACACCGAATTAACTGTTGCACGTCCATCGCCTGAGCGAAGGAGAGCTTGCATTAGTCAAAAGTTTCTCCTTGTCCTGCGAGCCACCGCGCGCAAGCTTCTCCCGTCCTGCAAGCTTCTCCTCGTTCGGCAAGTTGACGGGACACAACAAAGTAATGCTAGTCCATACTGCCTCCTCTCCGGTTAATATGGCTTAATTTCAAACGAGATAAATACACTGTTTGTCACTGTATATCTGTAAAAATACGGTCAGTGGACTTCATAATACGCTCATTGCGCTCAATATATACATTTTCCGGTGTTTATACGGTCACTAGCTCACCCTGGCTGAGTATGTGTGTGCATGCACGTGTAGGTTGAGCACTTGAGCGTGACCGTGTGTGTTCCGTCGTGTGCTCGGACATGCATGCATTAGGGAGTCGCGCGTGTTTTTGCATCCATGTGTATGTGTGACTATTGCATACACGTAGGGGGAGTACGTGTAGGGGCCACTAAAGGAGTAGTCAAATCACACAGTAAGTTAGTCGGAAGAAGCAACCATCATTTCACTCTTCAATGACACGTACGTAATATAAAATGGTTGATATGGAGAGAAAAAGAAAACCACTATATATACACTAGCAGGAGCCTAAGCTACAAGCCTGCTTGCTTGGGTTGCTCCCTTCACAAGCATAGAACGACGGTGGCCACACCGCTGGTCACATATCTGGCCTGATCCCGCAGCTGGGGGAAGGAAACAATGTTCTGCGTAGACGCGGTCGACATCGGCGAGGGAGAAAATCCACAGTCGGTGTGTCCCAATCGGGGGTCACTGCTGTATGGGTTGATGCCGCGTCCCAACCGCCCTTCTAGCTACAACCCGACGTCCGTTTCAAAAATATTAGTGCATGTCAACAAAAATTATACTAGTATCGCTGTTCCGATTCAAAAAAAGCATATAAGCTGTTACTTCTTACCCAAAGGATCTTTATATCCAACAGACACAAAATATCCATTCGACTGTTCGAAATTACTTTCACTGCTGATCTGATGTCGAGGTAATTGCTGCATCGCCACCAAAACCCATCATCTCTTAAGCTAAAGTAGACTGAGCTAACCCCTATATTAGCATATTACTAAGATAAACAGAAGGCACTGTAGAATCATTTAGGACGTGAACTTGTCAATCTGAATGTGGAGGGACACCAGCTTAGCCCCGGCCAGCAGCTTGGGCGGAACTGTGAAGAAGGTTAGCTCCTGCACGGCGACGTCGCCAGGATCCCTGCTGCTTGTCACCTCCATTTCCACCTTGACGGCGTCGGTCCTGCCTTTGGGCTCCCCCGGCGGGCCGTTCGCCCACAGCTTGGCCACGTAGTGCGGCAGTGGGGACGCCCGCGCTCTGATGCAGACGACCGACACGGCGATATGCGCGCTGATGTCGAGCATGCTGCCGACCAAGAAAAACGCGCGGCCGTCCTCCTCCGTGAACAGCAAGAGCCGTGGCTCCGACAGTGGCACTTGCAGCTGGAGCGCCTTGCCGTACTGGATCCTGTGCACGTGCATGGGATGCAAGACGCTGATGTGGTGGGAGAGCACCGGCGGCAGGCCTTCGTAGCCGCAAACGGGCACGGGGCATTTGCAGGGCACGAGCGGACACACGCTCTGGTGATCGGCGAGCTTGTGGTAAGTGACGCAGAGCCCACAGCCTTCGTGCGGGCACTCCACCCTCACCGAGGAGAGGACGGCGTCCACCGCCGTGTTCCGCACGTCGAAGCCACCGCCGCGCTCGCACTTCTGGCACTGCCGCTGTTTCCCGGGGCGCTCGATGCGGCAGTCCGCGCAAGCTAGGTGCCCTCCCTTGCACTGCACAAATCAATCGAACGACACATCAATCAAGAAACCTGCACCTTGCTCGATCAGCCGAATGGACGAGTTGTATTCGAACCTCATACACTAGAGGCTTCAAGGGGTGGAGGCACAAGGGGCAGTGGAGCAAGGTGAGGTCCATCGAGACCATAGAGAGCTCCATCGCCGGGTCCTGTTCCGTCTGCATGATCTCGCCCTCCTCGTGCACAACCATCTCTCGCTTTATTAGGGCCGGGGCATTACAAAGCTTTACCGTCACATATTCATACTACTTCAAGGTGCATTAAATCAACACATGCAAGTATCAAAAGGAGAGTCAAGGCATGCATGCATGCGTTGTAATTAATGCATCGGTAAACGCAAATTATTGAAATATATCGAGTGCAGTGCTTTGATGTGTCGTGTCAACTCGTACAAGACCGATAAGTTTGATTACTACAACACCCTCTCGCCTTAACCACACCTGCCTTTGGCTGCATGACAGGTAGGCCACCGACCTGTTGGGCCCACCTGTCATGGACACAAAGGCAGGAGTAGTAAGTCAATGAAGCTGTGTCCCTCCCTCGCCCATGAGCGTGGTGGCTGGCAGGACTAGGAGAAGCTTTCGTTCGCTACACGCTCTCCCTCCCGTACGCGGTGGACATGCAGCAGTTCAATCGGCGTCAGATGGCCAGAAGCATACTGTAGTACTCCTCCACTATAGTAGTACTCCATCATTGGCCCTGTTTGAATCCACGGGTTTGAGTTAGTTTGGGTTAGTTTGGACTCAACTAACCCAAAAATATCCAAACAGGAGGGTTAGTTTGGGTTAGATGCATCTAACTCATCCAAAAAATCTAACCCACCCAAGAGGTGCTTATTTGGGTTAGTTCTTCTCAGGACCACTAAAAAACACATTTTTCTCTCGCTCTTCCCGAGGCAGATCCCTCCTCACTTCCTCGAAGCTTCTTGTCCTCTCCCTCCCTCCCTCTCGCACCTCCCGTTAGTTCAGGGTTAGAATCTAACTCTAACCTCTAACTGAGTTAGAGTATCCAAACAGGGCCATTGTTCGACTTCCCGAAGAGGCGAAGAGCCAAGCGCAGCCCGGACGCTCGTGTGGCAGTTTCATGTGTAGAGTAGTCTAGGATAGCGTGTACCGTGCCTGTAAGCTTAAAATCATTGTGGTCGGGTCCATGCTATATTTTTTTGATTAAAATAATCTGCTGGCCCTACCTGTCATCCTGGTGATTCTAGTTTGCATGCTCATTTGATAAAGACAGGAATATATATTTCAATTTGTGGTGGGGTAAATGTTAGAGGTTGCAGCAAATGGAGTATTGTACACTGCGGGTCTTTCAGCCAAGTTTAGAGGCAACCATGTGGGGCCAGTGTTATGATGTGCTTGATTTTACTACTACACGCCTTCTCCCTCGCCCATGCGCGGTGGCTCGCAGACGAGGACAGGCTTTTGCTTATAGTACTACAACAAGCTATCCCTCCCGCTCTTGGTGGACGGGCATGCAACAGTGGATTCGATACTATAGAAGCAGTAGTAGTGACATCATTTTTCGTCTTCTCTAAGAGGCGAAGAGCCAAGTGCAACCCGAACGTGGCAGTTGCGAACCTTAGAGCACGCATATAGCCAGGCTCTTGCATGACACAAAATTGCTATGTGAGCCAACTATTGTAGTACTCCCTCTGTCCGAAAATACTTGTCATCAAAATGAATAAAAGGGGATGTATCTAGATGTATATTAGTTCTAGAAACATCTTTTTTATCCATTTTGATGACAAGTATTTTCGGACGGAGGGAGTACTTGCTAGTATAGTCCTGTAAACCAGAAAGGAGTATTTGCCTTTCTAGAGATTTCAACAAGTGACTAGACTACACCGAGACGGAGTACATATGGAGCAAAATGAGTGAATCTACACCGTAAATAAATACGTAGTTCTCTCGTTTTCCTCTCGGCCTTGGTCGCGGTGCATAATATTGAGTATACTAGTACTATCATCTTGAAATTTACGAAGTCACCATAGGCACCTGGTCGTCGATGGGAACGTCTCCCGACACATGATAGACGCGAGCTGCAGTCGCCTCCATAGGTGCTTGAATGCCAAGGAGGGAGAGGGTAGTGGTTCCCGAGACGTTGAACGGTCAATGATGCATCCTCAAATTACTCTACATGCAGAGGGAATTAATTGGAGAAGCAGAATAGAGCCAACACGATGTGAATGCAACAGAGTTTGGATTCTCATATAAAGGTGCCCCACCACTCCAATCCATCTACTCCTTAGTCTCTGTGCAACACTGCTCACTCCAATCCAAGACCAAGTGACCAGAAGCCAAAAGCACCTATGGAGGCGATGGTCGCGAGCGGCAGTCGGCTGTGCCAAATCATCCAAGGCGCCGGCATGTGGCCCCGCACCGCGCAGCATTTCCAAACGGTTCAGGCGACCGCCGGCGTCGTAGCCCTCACCGACGCCGGCTTCGCCTCTCGCATGGACGACATGATGGTCAACTCCATCCGCAAGTTCGCCGTCGTCAAGAAGCGTGTAGCAAAAGCTCCTACTAGTCCTGCCAGCCACCACGCTCATGCGTGAGGGAGGGACGCAGCTTCATTGACTTACTGCTCCTGCCTTTGCGTCTATGACAAGTGGGCCCAACAGGTGGTTGGCCCACCTCTCATGCAGCCAAAGGCAGGTGCAGTTAAGGCACCGGAGCTCAGTCCGCGAGGGAGAGGGCGTTGTAGTAATCAAACTTCTCGGTCTTGTACGAGTTGACGCGACACATCAAAGCACTGCACTCGATATAAGTCTTTTTACACATTTCAAATGGACTACTACATACGGATGTATGTAGACATATTTTGCTTCGTATGTAGTTACTTGTTGCAATCTCTAAAAAGACTTATATTTGGAAACGGAGGGAGTACAACGCATGCATGCATGCCATGACTTACCTTTTGATACTTGCATGTGTTGATTTGATGCACCTTGCCAAATTTTGACTATATTTAACTAACCAAATTTTCATGCATGTCACAAAAAATTACGGGGCTGTTTGGATTGTGACTATGTTTGTCTTATGTTGCCACATTATTTTTCCCACACTTTCCACACTTGCCTAACTTGAGTTGCTCAAACTGTTAGACACACTTTGGCTTGCCTAAGGGAATCTTGCCACACTTTTTGTGTCTATGACATGTGGGGTTCACTGCTAATAAATAAATTCTTGTCTTAGGTGTGGCTAATAATAAAGACTTATATTTAGGAACGGAGGGAGTAGAAAATATAAATAATAACGCATGTTGGGGCAATCCACGTTTCCGATAATTTTAGCCGTGAGCTTGTTCACAATTTTTATGAGGGGGTGGTTGTTCATTTAATGGAGGGACTTGTACCAGACTTGAACGATACAAAGTGCGACCTGGCACACCGTAACACCACTTGAAACAAGCGGGTAGCTATCTCAAAAAACAATCAACAACTAAAAAAACGGCGACCTGGCACGTAGTACACAATTTTAAATGATTGTTTTGATGGAGTGAAAAAGGAAAACTACCCCACTACGTATATATAGGTTGGAGCCTCCGCGCTTGCTTGCTGGGGTTGCTCTATTCACACACTCTCATCCTCTCCTGATCTAAACAAGATAGGGGTGGTAACACTGTCTTTCTCCCTTCAAAAACACTGTCTTTCTACCCTCACCGCTGGTTATAGATCCGGACGTATCCCCCTCCGCCAGTGAAGGGGAGGAGGGGCAGCGTTTAGGCCGTCGTCGACAGCGAGGGAGGAGACCCACTGCCGGCTGCACCATTATCTCTGGCCGAGCGCCGGCGCGGGAGGTCCTCTGATCCCTTCGTCGTTGACCTAGTGTGGGCGGATCCGAACTCCCGCCGCCCACCTATCCACATCAAGATGACCTTCAGGTATATCTTCCTTCAAAACCGCCTTAGCTCTACTTCCCCAGCTCACTATGTCGCTGCATGTGCATCATTTTCTACCTCTCAGCCCCTCTCAATCGGATGGTCCAACGTCACCTATTTTTTTCTTCTATTGTTAGAGGTAAAGCTACTTCATGGAGTCGAATCTTGTACTTGGTTCAAACAAGAAATAAAGTGGGGGTGGGGGAATTTAGTATGTAGTACATCGGACTTGGTACAAACAGGAAGGAAAGGGGGTGAAAGTAGTACAGACTGGTCATCCAACCGGTCTCTTGGTCGAAAAGGGAAATATAGGGGTAATGCTGTACACAGTGGTATGACCAGGACTAGATTTGCTATCCACACATAGGAGTAGGTGGCTAGAGTGAACAAAAATGGGACCAACCCAGATATGTTTCTTGGATGTTTGTTTCTCGGGGCAACAAACTATGAATCACCACTTTATGCCTCTGTTTAGGTACATGGTGCTGGACCGCTGGTGCACCCACTGTCCCATGCCCTTATACCAAATATTTAGTTGTTCTTAATCTAATGCCCCTGGTAAAAATGAAGCCATGCCACTGTTATAAGCCATGACAAGTTTAGCCAAATGTTTTTGCCTGTAATTGTTTGAGACTCTGACTGTTTCCTCTGTAGCTTTTTGTGCAAACAGGGATATCCATTTCACCTGGTTGCTGTTGTGACCTTTTGGTGCACTGCACAAAACTCTTCTTAAAAGAAGTGGCTTTTGTGCTGTTTAACTGGAATGTCAGAATGGAACAGTTGGTTCATTTCGGTGGAACTGCACAAAGGGAGATCTGTGTTCCAATCCTCATCATCCATATTGGCACCATAACCTTCCTTTAGGTAAGAATGATATTTAATGCATGTGTTCATCTCTATTTTGTGACTGCCATGAGAAAGTAATGCTATTTTTTACTAGTGCACTTTTACTCCCTCACTGACAAAACCAATTCTGAAATAGAAGGCCAATCATGCACTTGGTTTCACCAACTGGTGAGGAGAATGAGAAACAGAGCATGAAGAGGAAGAAGAAGAAGAGTGAACAGTGCCAAGGCGATCTTGCTGAAGCCAAAGGCCTTAATCGAGGCCATTCAAGGGCTCCGGCAACGACTACCTTACATGTGAGACGATCCTCCAGGGAGCCCTTCTACTTCTGTTGTCTCACTTAATTAATTAGTGGTACTTAAGTACCACTAATTTATTGCTGCCTAATTTTCCTGTCGGAGTTAAACAAATCTTTAGTAGCACCCTATGCTGAATCATGTACGTGTGTATGTTTGTCTATGGAGGTGAATCATGTGGTGGAGCAGGGAGGGAATGCTAACTTTACCCATTAAGATAATGAGGGTGCTTCTATTTGTTAGTGTATGTTTCATCAACTAGTCCCACTATTACAGTAATCTCACTCTCTCAATATATGTGCCAACAGGGATGCTCGATTTTGGTGGAACTGCACAAAAACTTTGGGTGCTTCATTGCCTCGACAACTTCCTTCCTTTCCTGTTAGTCGCTAATCTCAGCTTGCATTCTTCCTTTGCTGTCAGTCGCTTGGCTTATCTCGGCTTCCAGTCAAAGGAAATAGTAATTGATATGCTACCTCACACAGGTTGGTACTGGTCTTTATCCTGATTATTGTGCTTTATATATGTATTGGTAATTTGGTATTGTGCTACTATTTGCCGATTTCATAAAGGAGTAACTTGGAGCCTGAACTCGTAGGCAAATCATTACATCAGGTGATTTCAGTAGAACTGCACAAAAAGATCAGATGGACAGGTACTTATGCTGCTGCGATGTACTCCAAAGTTCACTCAGACAAGCATCGATGTTGACAAGAAGAAGTGCCTATATTCATTCGAGTATCAACCGGCGTCAACCAATTGTCAAACTCCAAGTATTAGGAGAACGAACACCAAAAATATTGATTGGCGCATAGCCTAGAAAAACGCAGTCCAGTCTTTGGTCCCAACTTGTGCCTTTTGGTTATCGGCACATATGGTAGCGAACTGTATGGCATGGAGTCTAAAGATTCCAGACAAGTTGGTTGACGCGTATATTCATTTGGCACTTAATCAGTCTACACACCAGGGATACTCCATTTCAGTTGAACTGCACAAAAATTTTGGGTGGTTCATTTTCTCAACCGCCTCCTTTCTCGTCTGCAATGTAGAATTTTGGCGAGCTACAGGACCAAGATGAGCCAGTAAACTAGTTGGATGAAAGTAGTGGCCAAGTTGCTCAAACCTCCCTCGGCACGAGGCAACTATTTGAGGATAAACCTACAAGCAAAGTTCAGATTGTCTGTGCTGCCTCTTATGTACTCGAAAGTTTACTCGTACAAGCATTAATTTTAGCTAGAAGTACCTCCGACTGAACACCATTTACCAGTCTGCAATGTAGAATTTTGGCGAGCTACAGGACCAAGATGAGCCAGTAAACTAGTTGGATGAAAGTAGTGGCCAAGTTGCTCAAACCTCCCTCGGCACGAGGCCACTATTTGAGGATAAACCTACAAGCAAAGTTCAGATTGTCTGTGCTGCCTCTTATGTACTCGAAAGTTTACTCGTACAAGCATTAATTTTAGCAAGAAGTACCTCCGACTGAACACCATTTACCAGTCTGTACCCTAGGTAATTAAAGTTCGTCCATGGATCATATTGGCTGTGATCTCAATCATTTGGATGCATAAACATACTGAACATGTGTATATCTGAATCTTTTTGTGAATTATCTATGAATATTGTTGTGTGATCTATCAATCATTTGGATCCATAGACATGCTGAACTTGTGTATATATGAATCTTTTGAGTTGTTGATAGTGAATGTTGGCTATGAATATGAACGTGTCCTGTGAACCTGAGTTTGATACGAATGTTTACCTTTTCTGTTGTGCTTGTGTGTGAACTTGTTAGTATGCCTACTGTGGGGTATGTGACGTGTGGGTGTCAACGGCACACCTTCTTCCCGAGAAGAATTGCACCTGCTTTGTTAGGGTAGCAACGGCGCATCAGCTCTTTTTAATCTTTTTGCTCTGTCTTGCACCCTCCCCCGCTCAACCCGTGCCGTAATGTTTTCGGCCTCAAAACAAACATAGTACTGCGTTGTTTTTGGGGCTTGATGAAAAATCGAGTGCTGGTTTCTGTAGGTTGGCCCGCCCAGCAAATGGGCTGCTGGTCCACCACGGACTGGGAGGCTAAAAATACAAGTTGTATGGTGCAGAGGCAAGTAAAAAAATGCCATCGAGAGCCATCCACTGAAGAAGAAAAAATCGCTCCTCATGTGCTTCTTCAGTCGTGCCGCCAGCCCCCTCTTTAATCCAGTTCGCTCGGGGATATGGTATCATTTTTTTCCAGAGGGCGAACAAGTATCAGCTAGGCCTAGGTTTTGTATTTTAACATGCGTAGCCCACGACATACGGTGACAGTGGTTTCAACTTATTTTTTGAGGTCCATACCGGCCTATGGGCTTTTTCTTAAAGATCGGCAGCCCAAGGTATTTTTTAACCACATTATGTATATTTATATTATTACTATTATCGCATATTTTATAGAGACTTATATATACATTATAAAAACATCCCACGTGTTATTAACTTATAAAAGTAAATGTTTAACAGAAGTTGGCAAGGAAAATCCTGGTTGTTTTTGACTCACAGGCAAGGAAAATCCTGGTGATTGCGTAGAAAAACTTGCGAAGATTTTAAGGACAATGTAATAATAACGCGCTCATTTTTATTTTGAGCAATAACTCGCTAATTTGTTAATTATGTATATAAAAAATGTGCCTCTCCGGTTTATTTTTGATATTAATTGCTCCTTCTAACGTAACATTATATATATAACGAGCCCAGCTAATTCGTGTATTTGAAGGAAGTGAAAATGGGCTGGGATTTCTTAGATAATATAAATGGGCCGCATTGACGTGAAATTATTTGTTCACCCAGCCCAGCAAATGGACTGTACATTCTAGAAAACATGGGTTAAATATATGCCACATTTTTGCAGGCTGACATGTGGGCCAATAGGTCGAAGCCTACGCAGGGCATTGTCAACTTGGTCGGCATGCACCTTCAATCTCTCGTCTTCTTCCTCCAGCGTCGCCGGGACCGCCTGGTCCGGCCTCCGGCGGCTAGCAGCTCTGCTTAGCACGCATCGCTGCGAAGCGCTACCCCACCCCGGACATGCTATCCCTCCACCCCCACACCTCCTGTTATTCTCCACCGACTGCAGCCCCACGCCGCACCAGAACCAGTTATAACCCTTATCCTCCACTCAATCTACGGCTCCACCGCCGCGTCTTCCCATCTCTGTGTCGTTCCCGTCCGGGGCCTCGCCGTCGTCCACCGCCTCGCTGCGCTCGGTGCGGCGTGGTCAACAAACGAGAGTCATCAGAAGAGGACTGTACGTGGAGAGCCTGACGGCTGGGACCCACGAGGTCCATGGTCGCATGTAAGGAAGGTTCCTCCTTATTAAGCTAGAAAAAAATGTTTCCTCCACCAGACAGCTGGGACCCACCGGCTGTATCTTCGCACGGAAGGAAGTGCCTCCTTGTTATGCGAAAAAAATTATTCCTCCCATTGACAGCTGGGACCCGTTAGATTTGGTGGCTGACTTGTGGGCCTACTAAGCGGACGTGTACACAGGGCTTTGTCAACTTAATCAACAAATGATTCTAGCAGCTGGACCGTTGGATGTTAATCCAACAGCCGTGCTCCTTCTTCAACCTCTGTTCTTGCTCCTGTCTCCCGTGGGCGGCACCGCGGCTGTGCTGCCGCGCACCCGAACCAGTCAAGTTTCCCTCTCCATCTGCGACTCCACTGCCCCATCTTCCCCATCTTCGGGTCGTTCCAGCCTGGGGCCTCGCCGTCATCCACCGGCCTTTGGTGCGCTCGGCACGGCGTGGTCAACGTGGTCAACAACTGAGAGTCATCGGAAGATGACTGTACGTGAGAGGCTGACAGTGGGGACGCACCACACCCATGGACGCATGCATGCAACGGAACGCGGCGTGGTCAACGTGGTCAAGGAACGACTTCCATCGGAAGTGTACTGTACGTGGAGAGGCTGACAGGTGGGTCCACGACCGCAGCAAGGAAGTGCCTCATTATTACGTGAAAAATAATGATTCCAGCACCTAACAGCAGGGACACACCGGACAGGCCACCGTATTTTGCGAAAAAAACGTTCCCCCCCGACTGCTGGGACCCATCGGACGGGTCACCATATTTCACGAAAAAACGTTCCCCCCGATGTCAGCTCGAACCCACCGGAAGTACCTCCTTATTACGCAAAAAAAAGAATACTCCCCCTGCTAGCTGGGACCCACCTTGGTGGGAGGCTGACTTGTGGGCCTACTAAGTTGACGGGGACGGAGGGCTTTGTCAACTTAGTCAATATGAACGATTCTAGCTCCAGTGACCGTACGATGTCCATCCAACGGCCGTAGTGCTTCTTCAACCTCTGGTCTTCTTACTCCAGCCGCCCAAACTAGCGCCGGTCGTGCCGCTTGCTCCTGCCTCCCGTGGCCGGCTGTGATGCCGCGGAGGCCTCACCACCCCCTACTACTCCCACCGTTGGCCAGGCCATCCCTCTACTCACCCACACCCCCTGTTATTCTGCGGTGACGGTAGCCGAACCAGTGAACCCTCGTACTCCTCTCCGCGCGGGCTTCCACTGCCGCGTCTTCCCCGGCTCCACGTCGTCCCCTTCCTAGGCCTTGCCGTCGTCCACCCCCCTGGTGCTCTCGGCGCGGCGTGGTCAAGGAACGACTTCCATCGGAAGAGTACTGTACGTGGAGAGGCTGACAGCTGGGTCCACGGCGGCCGCAAGGAAGTGCCTCCTTATTACGCACAAAATAATTATTCCTCCACCTGACAACAGGGACCCACCAGACGGGCCACCGTATTTCGCAAAAAAAAACGTTTCCCCTGACTGCTGGGACCCACCAGCTACATCTTCGCACGCAAGGAAGTGCGTCCGGGCAAAAAAATTGATTCGCCCCCTGACTATTGGGACCCACCAGCTACATGTTCGCAGGCAAGGAAGTGCCTGACAGTCGGGACCCACCTGGTCGAAGCGTACGTAGCGTTGTCATTCTGGTCGCGAACGTGTACGTACATACTGGTCGATGTAGAGGCGTGCATGTGTCGTAGTAGAGGCGCGCACGTAGCATGTACACGTACGTACAGCGGCCAGTGTGCAAGAAAGAAAATACGGCCACAAACGTACATATGTGCAGGGTCTCGAATGCCTACTCGCGCATACGTACGGCCAGGGCTCGTGTACATGGCTGGGTCAGAACGGAGAAACTACGTCGTCGTCGTGTTCATGGGGAGCCAACCGGCTGGGTCGGAATGGAATGCGTTGTCGTGTTCATCGGGAGGGCTTGGACGGAACAGCCGATGGAAACAAGGCTTGGTGTGCCACAGAATGGAGGAAACGGCCTTGTGTTTGACCGGCCACGGTCGAAACGGGATCCTGTTCATCGGGAGGGGTCTAGCGTACCGCAAAACGGAGGAAACGGACCTCCTACGATCGAAACGGGGGTCCTGTTGATCGGGAGGGGTGTGGCGTACCGCAAAACGGAGGAAACAGACTTGTGTTGGAGCGCTACGGTTGAAACGGGGGTCCTGTTCATCGGGAGGGGTGTGGCGTACCGCAAAACGGGACTCCACGGGATACTGTTCATCTTCACCGTCGACCCCCTGCAGCCTCCACGGGCTACTGTTCATCCACCGTCGACCTCCTCCGGCCTCCACCTGTGACTGTTCATCCACGGGCTCCTGTTGATCCAGCCTCCACCGCGCGCTACTCCACCGGCTACTGTTCAACCAGCCCTCTCCACGGGCTCCTGTTCAACCACCCCTCCATGGGCTACTGTTCATCCAGCCCTCCACCGTCTACTGTTCAGCCAGCCCTCCACGGGGTCCTGTTCATCCAGCCCCAACCGGCTCGATCGATCGGGGTCCTGTTCATCTAGAGGCAACACCACGGGGTCCTGTTCGTCCACCCTCACCGGGAACTGTTCATCCAAACCCCCCAGCAACACTCACTGTTCATCCAGAGGCAGCATCGATCAGCTTCAGTTAGCAGCAGTAGCGAAGGAATCACTCGATCAGGTTCAGTTAACAGCCATCGATCGATCGGTCGGGTTCAGTAACGCGTAGCCTGCAGTGCAATCGTTCGAGTTCAGTTAGATCCCAACGCATCGCTCGGGTTCAGTTAGAGCCCAACGCCTCGCACCCACGCGCGTGCGTGTACAAGAGAAACGTGCATCGCTCGGCCCCGACCACCCACCGTAACCGGGAACACCGCGATATTTTCCTCGCCCTCGCTTCTACCACGGTTTTTTCCATCATGGACGGCCCAAAGAATGTCATGCAGCTGCGTCTCCGGCCCGCCCAGGACGAAAAGCCCATTTTCTGTCATGATTTTTTGTCATAGAAGTAGGACCCCACCACATCTATGATGATACCGGGTTTTGTAACAATTATCGTCACAGAAGTGTCATAAGTATGACAGAATTATTTTTCGTTCGGCCCAAAATATCACGGATGTGTCTTTTTATGTAGTGAGTACTATTCTATCGGTCATAAAGTCTACAATAACGAATTTGACTAGGCCGCCTGCGAGGAACTTCTTAAATTCCTTGCACTCAACATCGGCATGGCATATGTGGTAGACCAAGCACAAGTTATGCACGCAAACCTGGATCACGGCGGGCTTCATCTTCTCATCCTCCTTTATATTCTTCTCTTTATCCAGGGCTATGGTGTACTCAACATCTAGCCCAGCGACCCACTCATCATTTGAGTTTTCGAACATGCGTCTGAAGCGAGCAAGGCATCCTTTCACCGTCGCAAAAGAACGGGTGTAGATAACATCGAACTCATCGCCGGTGATGGTTCGAACCTTGTACTCACCGCCGATCATGGAGATTTGGGACGCCATGGATTTGGGAGGAGGGTTAGGATTAGTGGAACTACCGTAATGTGAAAGGACGGGACGACTAGGACCGAACTGCCGTAATGTTAAAGGACGTCCGGGGACGAGTAGGAGCGAACTTCTAGCGGTTTTTCAAGTGTTTAAATGATGAGTGGGGCGTGCGAATGGCAGGGTAGTGGCTTGCCTGGTGGATAAATGGATTCATGCACAATACTATGGGGGCCCAATTAGATGTCATGCCTACTCGACGACCAATTAAATGGCTTTCGATGTCATGTCAAGCGTCGGGAAAATTACAGGTGATACGAAGCTTTCCATTCTCCCATGATATGGGCTTCCGAGAGCCCTTGGATCTGAGATCGAACGGTTGCATGACGTGATTCTAGACCTATGGGTGAATATCCTATCCTGGAGGGTTATTCTGCAAATTTTTAGCAACTTAGCATGCGACCATTTGATCTCAGATCCAAGGGCTGCCAACAGCCCGTATCATGGCCGCGCCTACCACGACTGTCGCCTCGCTCGTGCGGTCGCGCCCTTGGAGATTTAACACGGTGCGTTAGGCTATCTGATGTTGGCATGTCATAGATAGTCATCACTTAGTCACTCATACAACAAGGTTAGCTATAAGGTTGGCTATAAGAGTTATTTTTTTACTTCTCTCTATCTCTTTCTTCGTAGTATTTATTGCATTTGCCAAGGAGTGACCTCTTCCAATGAAATGGTGCTTAGATGGGTGCTAAGGGCATTAAATGGCTTAGCAACTCAAGTCCCCAATGCATAGGTTCTTAGTTTTTTGTTGCTAAGTTTGCTTCATTTAATTAGCTATATACTCAAAATTGTCTTTTCACATAGGTACACGTGCTTAGCACCGTTTCTTCCTGGGGTCACCAAACTAGTCTCTCTCTTCTTAATTAACTTGCCACATCAGACTTTATGCCTATGTGGCAGGCTTAGCACCTGTACGAGCAAGTACAATAGTGGGCTATAAGCCTTCTTACATGGCAATTTTTCATATGTGGAGGAAAGAGGCAAGGAAAAAGTGGAGGAGTGGGCTCTCATGCAAGAGCCAGCCTCTACATGGTGGAGCATTGGGAGAGGCACCTGTATACCATGGAGGTGGTCAGGAATCGGGAGACACACGCCAGTCGTAGCGCCGTAGTTAAAATGATAATGGCAAGTCAAATCATGGGGCCCCACTTGTCCAGCAGTAACTGATACGTCTCCAACGTATCTATAATTTTTGATTGTTCCATGCTGTTATATTATCAATCTTGGATGTTTTATAATCATTTTATATCATTTTCTGGTACTAACCTATTGACATAGTGCCAAGTGCTTTCTGCATGTTTTTTACATCACAGGAAATAAATATCAGATGGAGTCCAAATGCAACGAAACTTCACAGAGATTTTTTATGGACCAGAAGGAACGTAATGGGCCCTGACTGCGCCTGGGGGTGCCCCAAGGGAGGCACAATCCACCAGGGCACGCAAGGTGGCCCAGGCGCGCCCTGGTGGGTTGTGCCCACCTCGGGTGCCCCCCGGACTGCCTCTTTGCTCTATAAATACCCCAATATTCCCAAAACCCTAGGGGAGTCGACGAAATATTCATCCAGCCAACGTGGAGTCCAGAACCACCAGATCTAATCTAGACACCATCTCAGATGGGGTTCACCACCTCCATTGGTGCCTCTCCGATGATGCGTGAGTAGTTCTTTGTAGACCTTCGGGTCCGTAGTTAGTAGCTAGATGGCTTCCTCTCTCTCTCTCTCTAAATTCTCAATACAATGGTCTCTTGGAGATCAATATGATGTAACTCTTTTTGCGATGTGTTTGTTGGGATCTGTTGAACTTTGAGTTTATGATTAGTTATATCTTTTTATATCCATGAAAGTTATTTGAGTTTCTTTGATCTCTTATATGCATGATTGCTTATAGCCTCGTATTTTTTCTCTGATAATTGGGTTTTGTTTGGCCAACTTGATCTATTTATCTTGCAATGGGAAGAGGTGCTTTGTAGTGGGTTCGATCTTATGGTGCTTGATCCCAGTGACAGAAGGGGAACCGACACGTATGTATCGTTGCTACTAACGATAAAACGATGGGATCTATCTCTACATAGGTAGATCTTGTCTACATCATGTCATCGTTCTTATTGCATTACCCCGTTTTTCTATGAACTTAATACACTAGATGCATGTTGGATAGCGGTCGATGTGTGGAGTAATAGTAGTAGATGCCGGCAAGAGTCGGTCTACTAATCTTGGACGTGATGCCTATATAATGATCATTGCCTGGATATCGTCATGATTATTCGAAGTTCTATCAATTGCCCAATAGTAATTTATTCACCCATCGTTTGCTATTTTTCTCGAGAGAAACCACTAGTGAAACCTACGGCCCCCGGGTCTCTTTCTCATATATTTGCCTTTGCGATCTACTTTTCTTTTGCATTTTTTAGATCTATTAAACCTAAAATACAAAAATACCTTGCTGCATTTTATTTTATTTGTGATCTATTACTCAATCTATTACAACTTTTTCCCGTCCGCACGCCGTTTCCCGTGCCGTTACCCAAAGGGATTGACAACCCCTTTATCACGTCGGGTTGCGAGGTGTTGTTATTTGTGTGTAGGGGTTGTTTACGTTGTGTTGGTTGGTTCTCCTACTGGTTCGATAACCTTGGTTTCATATCTGTGGGAAATACCTACCGCCGCTGTGCTGCATCATCCCTTCCTCTTTGGGGAAATACCGACGTAGCTTCAAGCGACATCAGTAACTCGCTGTCAAATCACACAGCCCTACGTTTGCAGCAGCCTACTCTCTCATCTTCTCACGTCTCTGTCGAACCGACTAGGCGGAACTGCCCGGCCTACCGCGCGGGAAAAGCCCTGCCCTCGACTTTTAAATAGTACAGTATACTAATTTTGTATCCATGGATTGCGCCATGGAGCAAAACCTCAAGAAAACGGCGGTACACATGTGCGGCGTAGACAGCACGCCCGTCGTGTTCGCATCGCACCCCAGACGGTCAATCGGTCTTGCACGCCGCTCTCCGAATGGAACGTGCGTCATATTGTGTTTCCACACACATGTGGGACCACAATTGAGAACCGACCATAGGCACACTCCGCGGCCCCGCAAAGTCGGGTGAGTTAATAGAAGAGAGAGACGAGCGATAGTACTAGAGAAATGTTGTACAGACGTTGGTGCCTGGACGACCCTGCATGACACGGAAGATCAGTTCGCCCATGCATGTTACCAAACTCCAGCAGACACGGCTGGATTGGCTATCTTCTACATATCGTGTAGGTTGTGTTGTACAGGGCTGTAGTTCTGATGAGAATCTAAAAAAAGGTTTCTTGTCATCTCGTAATATTAGGTTTCATGTGCTTCGGATCACTACAAGGGTTAAACAGCGACAACTGAGTTCCTCCAAGTTGCTGGTCATTGGGGGCACATGCACGAAGACTACTCGGTTGCCATCTAGGTCAAGCTGGCTATGTTAACTAGGACATCTATCGATGGACCCCTTTTCTACGAGTTTATCTTTAATTTGAGCTTTGATCGTCATCTAGTTTGTCCGTCGGGATTCATGTTGTCTCCTTGGGGCAGTGAGGTTATGGTTTCTTGTCATGTGGCATTTTTTCGTGTTATATGTTATAATTCGGTGCTTCAGATCAAAATGACGACAACTGCGCCTCCGGGGCACGTGCATGAAGACTTCTCGACAGTCATTGACGAGGTCAAGCCGGCTTCGGTAGACAAAAGAAAACTACTCCACTATATAGGTAGGAGCCTCCGCACTTGCTTGCTAGTGTTGCTCTCTTCACACTGTCTCGTCCTCTCCAGATCTAAACACGACAGCGGTGGCCATAGTCTCTCTCTTCTTACCGCTGGTCATAGATCCAGCCGGATCCTCTCCACTGGGGAAGGTGAGAAGGTGCAACATTCATGCGGTCGTCCTTGGCGACAGCTCTTACCCACTGCCGGCGCGTCCCGATCAGCGTGCCTTGCCGTTCTCTCCCAAGCACCGCTGGCTAGCGAGGGCCTCTGAGCCCTTCTTCCTCGCTGCCGTAGTGTGGGAAGAACCGGCCTCCTGCCGACCACCTAGCGAGATCCCGGCGACCCTCAGGTATAAATTCCTTCAAAACCGGCCTTGCTCTACTTCCCAAGCTCCTGAGGTTGCTGCATTTGTATCTTTTACTATTTCTCAGGCCCCCTCGTAGATAGGATCGATCGGCTGTTCGAAAGCCACCTATTTTTTTACTGTTAAGAGGTAAAACTAGTTCATGCACTCGAATCTAGTACTACTTGGTTCAAACAAGGAAGAAAGGGGGTGGGGTGTGGGGGTAGATTTGTTACCTGAATCTAGGACTTGGTCGAAAGAGGAAATAATGGGGGCGAAAAGTAGCAGAGACTGGCTATCCAACTGGTCTCTTGGTCTAATAGGGAAATAAAGGGAAACACAGTACAAACTCAATATAAACCCAATCTATTGGTTGAAAAAGGAAAGAAAGTGGGGACTAGGGGACAAGTCAACAGAGTCTGTCCAGCACTAGATTTGCTAGTCTCACACAGTATAAGGTGGCTATACCGAACAAAAATGGGACCAACCCAAATATCCTGTTCTAATGTTTGTTGCCCCGAGCCACTCTTATGTAATGCCACTGGTAAAATGTAGCCTTCGCACTGTTAAAAGTAAGGACACGTTAAACCAATGTTGTTTTCAACGTAATGCCTCCGGTAATATGAATCAATGGCACTTTTTTTTCATGTCCTGCTAAATTTCCCTTTAAGATAAGTTGCTTCTTTTCGTTAGAAATGCAACTTTCCTGGTCCTCCTACTCTCCCGTGCCCAAATACCAACTCTGTAGCAGCTGTTAATGTAATGTTGCTAGTAAAATGAAGCAATGGCACCATTAAAGTAATGTCGTATTTAACGGTTGTCATAGTTAATCCTAATGCCCACACTAATATCTAGCAATGCTGCTACTTTAGAAATTGCTACTGTCCTTGTAGGATTGCCATTCAAATAAGGAACATGCTTCTTTTCATTTGATGTATGTTTCATCACTTGTTAGTCATCCTCCTTTCCACCTTTTTTGTGCAAACAGAGATATACAGTTCATGCTTGATCTTAGTTGAACTGCACAAATGATATCCAAATTATAGTTGAACATTCCACGAGCTTCACAACCAACCTTGATGTTGCCCAATTTTATTGCAACTAATGAAGAAGCTCTGTGGGTTTCGTTTTCTGATGGAAATGGAACCGGGGCTGGTCCCCTTTTCTTAAAAATAAATGAAGAAGAACCTGCTAGCTCATGGGACATTGCTTCATTTTAGGTGAACTGCACCAAAAGGTCCCATGAATTGAATCATCCATGTTGGTGACTGGTGTCATCCCTTCTACGATGGCGTTGACTGCAGATATGGTTCCCATCACGAGGTATGTTCCTTTTTGGTCTGACCGTTTGCCAAAGATCATGCATGTTGAGTCTGCTCTTGTGCTTCTGTTTTGGCACTGCCATGATAAAGTAGTAATGTTATTATTTTGCACCTTAATCTAGTGGCACTATTAATTTGAGGCAATGTTTTGGCACCGCTAGTGCCACTGATTTTTTTATATATCGAAAGAGGGGGTTTCCTCCGATTTCATTAAAGAAACCCAACCATAGAGAACCATTATCCGACAACATCTCTGTGTAAACGGGCAGTTATGCAACTACTACTAGAACAAACTGAGTACTAGCAGGAGACAAGTTCGGCACATAAGCTAGGCAGGTAGGGGGACGCAGCACCAGCTCGACCAAGTTTGGATTACAACCCAAATACAACCATAGAAATGTCAGGGGGGGGGGGAAGATAGGGACCGAAAGAGCCAGCTTCAGCATCCCGGTCTAAGCACCCCCGGCCTCCATCCTTGCGACGCACAGTACACCTCGTTTGCCACCTGCTCGACCCTAGTGCCACTGATAAAATGAAGTAACAATACAGTTAAAATAGAGTGAGTGTCCTCTCTATCATTTCATTTCCAATGTAGATAAAGAAAGTGCTTCTCTTTGTTAGTATATGTTTCATCAACTAGTCCCATTGTTAATGTTTAAGCGTTTCTGCAAACTGGGGTGCTTAATTTTAGTTGATCTGCACAAAAATAGAGATTGGAATGTCTCAAGGCCCCTCCTTGTACTACCGTTGTACACTGGTGTTCATCACTGGCAGAAGGTGTATCGGGGAGACTTGGGTCGATTTCTAGTATGAGGCCTACCGTATGACGCGTCGCAGAGCCCATCTCGCCCTCGCGACATGGCATACTATGATACTATCGCAATATTTTTTTCTATTTATTAGTGCATGTTTCATCAACTAGTGCCACTATAATGTAATCACGCTTTTTCATTATTTGTGCAAACAGGGTTATTCAGCTGTATTTTGGTGGAACTGCACAAATGTACGGATGGAACCGACATATATGCAGAGTGCGAGGTGTGCCAAGTAAAAATTACTGACACCAACCATGCTCCATGCACGCATTGGCATCCACCACCACCAGTGGGATGTGTGGCGGTCTCTGTGGACGGATCTTTCGCAGCAGCAAATCCTCTAACCAAATACTAGTAGCTTATATTGGCAGTTTTCTAGGGAGTACTCTTTTCTGAAAGAAGCACCAATCTATTTTTATTTATTTGTACACAGTGTCACAACTTTGACCCAAAGGTCCAAAGCTATTTTAGGGTGATTGGCGTAGTACTCGGAGACCGATTGTAAGCATGGTTTTCATCAGCTGCCACCCTGATTGCAAGCATGAGCAGATGGAAGATTAGGTTAGTGCGAAGCTTACCTTAAACCCTACTGCCGCCGTTGAAACAAGGCGAGCGTCGAGGGAACCGTGGAGAACGGCGGGGAAGCGACATTGTGCCATCCGGCCTCCTCTTGCAGTGGGAGAACGAATACTCCTATGGCTCCGGCTGGCTCTGCACCCTCACGAACGGCACACCGTACTCGATTGATTAGTTATCCTCTGGATGCTCGACCTTCGAACTGTACGCCCACCACCTCCACTTGACTTTCACCTCAGGCGAATCTATCTGCTCCATCGCGTAGAGGAGATACTCGATGAACTCGAAGGACTGCGGCGTGACTGCCGCCGAGGAGTACATCACCGCCGTCTTACTCTTTCACATACATTGCCACATGGCTCTCACCGTCCTCGAAATATCCCACTCATTGTCAAACCAAGTAAGGATCTCCTTCAACCTGGCTAACTTTGCCTGGTCGCCGCCGGCGATCTACCCGATTCACTGCTGCATCCTCTCCATAGATGTCCTTCTAAGAGGTCCGGTGCTAGCTTTGGAAGATGGGAGGAGAGACGGTGGTATTTCAATGGAGAAGAGGGAGAGGAGCGTGCGGCAGAGATTTAGGATTGCGCGAGAGGGCGGGCGCGCTGTGACTGGATCAAAATCAAAATCAATTTACCCTTCAATTAAGAAAGAGACCCCACATTAACTAGTCTCCCTTTTATTCTGGGTCCTAATTGACCATGATTTTCACAAATAAAATATATGTTATACATTGCAAAAATAATATAATTTGAAAGTACATTGAGATACAAATCAAACGATACAATTTTTGGTGACATGCATTCACATTTTGCTTGTCAAATACAGTACGTGGTCAAACTTTGACCCAAAATATGCAAAACAAAAAAATACTTCCAAGACCAGTGCCGCTCCTCTCCTCTTAAACCACCGCCGCTCCTCTCCTGTTCCAATCTAAATCCAGCGCCGCTCCTCTCCCGTTCTAAACCAAAACCAGCGCCGCACCTCTCCCGTTCTAATCCAAAACCAGCGCCGCTCCTCTCCTCTACATTCAAACACCATCGCCGGCGAGTGAATGTGCTGTGGAGAAGTAGATCGATGGAGGAGTACAAACGATACGTGAGGGTCGCAGACGGCGACCCTGTGAAGCTAGCTAGGATGTTGGAGATACAGTCTTGGTTTTACAACAAGGACCAACTAGCGGCGACGGCGACATCCATGGCCAAATATCTGCAACAGAGCGAAAATGCAGCGATACTCCCGAAGGGAGTCACGCGGGAGTACATAGAGCTGCTCCTCTGGGCCATGGAGCAAACAGATTCACCGAATTCGATCGTGAGGTAGTGGTGATGGGAGTATCGATCCCAGATGGAGCATCCACCAGAGATTGAAGGATCGAGCATCTACAGGGTGCCTTTTGTGAGGGTGCAGTGCCAGAGCGAGCCGGTGGAGTCTTCGTCGACTGAACCCAACCGCAAGAGGAGAAAAGCAGTTGGCCCGACGACGCTTCCCCGCCATCCTCTCCCTCGCCGTTCACATCATCTCACGGGGCGACTGTCTTCCATTGAGGAATAGGAGGGGACTGCCCTCCAGCCCAATAGTCAAGCAGGTTGTGAATTGTCAGGAGGAGCTTAGGGTTGCCAGTATTTGCAGGTTGTGAATTGTGTTTTGTGTTGTGTATTTTGAGAGTACTTTCAGATATGAATGTTTTTTGAATTTCAGATTTGCAGTATTGAGCATATGAAGTATTTTATGAATTCTAGAGATCTATTTTTAGCACTAAAAAAGTGTAGTCTCACAGGACTATAAAAGTGCAGACAATATGATTCTCAGAGAAGAAACTGCAAGTTTCAATTTCAGATAAGAAACTACAAGTTCAGTTTCAGATAAGAAACTGCAACTTTCATAGGCAGAGCATTTATATTAACACGGCCTTTTCAAACAGGGATAACATCATGTTGGAAGTTTTATTCATGGTCGAAAATGGAACTACCAGCCAGTTAACATCATGCTGATCAACATTCATGCATAGCACATCTTTATATGATGCACAGTCAAAAAGATATGCAATTTTCAAAAAGCCCACACAATGTGGAGTGTGCGAAAAACAAAGAAAACGAGGGACAAAGTTTTGGCAAGTGTTGGACGTGGTGTGCATAGATGACAATGGGGACCCACATGTCAATAATGGTAGAGGCAAAAAATTTGGAGATATTTTCCCTGCATCAGGTGGAATCGAACCCGGGCGGAACAGCGGTCGGGTAGTGTCACTTGGCCACTAGGCTAGTTCAGTAGTTTCGGTACAAATAAGGCACTGTCTCAGGTGGTCCGATCTCGTCATGCGCCTTTGTGCGCTCGCCGCGGCGCCGCTATCTGCCGTTGTGAACATGCTGAACAAACGAGAGGAATCTGGAGAGGACTGTACGTGGAGAGGCGGATAGTCGGGACCCACCAGGTCTATGGCCGTACGCAAGCAAGTGCCTCATTGAAAAAATACTTCTTCCTAATGCTATATTGACATTGGGGCCCACGGGTTTGTCAACATAGTTACATTTTTTTAGGTGCTTCAACATAGTTACTAAAGGAGATAAATTTACAACGAACCCGGGGAGCTGGCAGGTATCATTTATTATCACTGGGGCAGCAAGTATCATCTCGGTTGTGGGCTGCCCCGCCTAGGCTTTCTTTTTTAACATGCGCAACCCCCGACATGCCAGTTTGTATTTTCTTGAGGGCCATCATGTATCGACCAGCCTATGGACCTCCCATCCGAGGTTTTATTTTTTCTGAAATATCGGCAGCCCAACTTATGTATTTTTTGAAGAAAACACAGAGGTCCGTTCTATTTTTCTATATAAGAATAGGAACGCCTGGTCCAACTTATGTGTCCCTTCTAACTATATTATATATATTTAAATTATTTTATATAGTGATGCTATTCATCACACAGGGTGCAGAACAAGTTATTCTTCACCCGAGGTAATTTTACGATCACTTCATAATTAAATTACATTTGGAATTCAAATAGTTACATCCTATTGATTCACTATGTAGAATTTGGTATAATAAAATGAAAATATAGGTCATAAAACAATATTTTTTGGAGTTTATGTATATTTTACACTATATTTTTACGTTTGTAATTTTACATAATAAAATATTTTTTACGGCGATTATATATTTTCTTACGGTCTCTTTTTACGTCAGAAATAAGACAAAACTTAGGGAACGTAAAATTACAGTGCATTGGTGGTAAAATAGAGGGGGTGAAGAATAACTATTCCTCACCCAGGGTGACGAATAGTCAATCCCTTATTTTACATGTTATTATATATTATTGTTATTTTCAGCATATATTTAACAGATACTTACATATATAAGAAAACAATATCCCACATCTTATTAACTTATAAAAATAATTTCTTAATAATAAAATCCTGGATTTTTTACATTAAGGCAACAAAAATCCTGGTGATTGTGTACAAAAGCTTGGTAAGATTTAAGGACCAATGTAATAATAAATCACTTATTATTCAATTATATTTATAACAAAAGGCTCAACCCCTATTTATTTTTTGATAACATTGTTGTGCCCAACCCAACATTATAATTAGAATCAGCCCAGCAAAATCGTGTATTTTGAGAAAGTGCAAATGGCCTGTAATTTTTTAGGAAAAAAATAAATGGGCCGCATGGCCGCTACATTATTTGTTCACCCAGCCCAGCAAATGGACTGTAATTTTAAAAAAAGAGATCAAATTGACTGTAAATTCTGAAAAATGGGTTGAATATGTGCCACATTTTTTGAGGCCAATAGGTCGAAGCCAACGCAAGTCGTTGTCAACTTAGTCAACAAATGATTCTAACATCGTTAGCCGTTGGATTTACATCCAACGACCGGCATCCATATTCAATCTCTCGTCTTCTTCCTCCAGCGCCGCCGGGACCACCTGCTCCCGCCTCCTGCTGCTAGCATCTCTAATTAGTACACTTGGCTGTGAAGCGCTACCCCACCGCCGGCCAGGCCATCCCTCCACACCTCCACACCTCATGTTATTCTCCACCGACTGCCGAACCACACCGCACCAGAACCAGTTAACCCTTGTACACCTCTCCGTCTACGACTCCACTCCCGCGTCTTCCAATCCCTCTACTCACCCACACCCCCTGTTATTCTGCGGCGACGACAGCCTCACACCGCAGCCGAACTAGTGAACCCTCGTACTCCTCTCCGCGTGGGCATCCACTGCCGCGTCTTCCCCTGCTCCGCATCGTCCCCTTCCTAGGCCTCAGCGTCGTCCACCGCCCTGGTGCTCTTGGTGTGGCGTGGCCGACGTGGTCAACGAACGACTTTCATCGGAAAAGTACTATACGTGGAGAGGCTGGCAGCTGGGTTCACGGCCGCAGCAAGGAAGTGCAACCTTATTACATGCAAAATAATGATTCCTCCACCTAACAGCAGGGACCCACGGGACGGGCTACCGTATTTCGCAAAAAAAATGTTTCCCCCTGACTGTTGGGACCGACCAGCTACATCTTCGCACACTAGGAAGTGCGTCCATATTACGGGCAAAAAGATGATTCGCCCCCTGACTACTCGGACCCACCAGCTACATCTTCGCACGCAAGGAAGTGCCTCCTTATCGTACCTAACAGTCGGCACACACCTGGTCAAAGCGTACGTAGCGTTGTCATTCTGGTCGCGAACGTGTGCGTACATACGATCGGTCTGTCTGCAGGCTGCAGCGATGAATCGTGGTCGAGTAAGAAAGGGAACATGTCGTAGTAGAGGCGCACACATAGCATGTACACGTACGTACAGCCAAGGTGCAAGAAAGTAAATACGGCCACGTATGTACATACGGGCGGGGTCTCGAACGCCTACTCGTGCATACATACGGCCAGGGCTCGTGTACATGGCTGGGTCGGCACGGAGAAACTGTGTCGTCGTGTTCATCGGGAACCAACCGGCTTGGACGGAAAAGCCGATCAAAACAAGGCCTGGCGTATCGTAGAACGGAGGAAACGACCTTGTGTTCGACCGGCCATGGTCGAAACAGGATCCTGTTCATCGGGAGGGGTCTGGCGTACCGCAAAATGGAGGAAATAGACTTCTCTTGGACCTCCTATGGTCGAAACGGGGACCTGTTAATCGGGAGGGGTGTGGCGTACCACAAAACGGAGGAAACGGACTTGTGTTGGAGCGCTACGGTCGAAACGGGGGTCATGTTCATCGGGACGGGTGTGGCGTACCGCAAAACGGGACTCCACGGGCTACTGTTCATCCACCGTCGACCTCCTCCAGCCTCCACCTGCGACTGTTCATCCACGGGCTCCTGGTCATCCAGCCTCCACCACTCCTCCACCTGCTATTGTTCAACCCGCCCTCTCCACGAGGTCCTATTCAACCACCCCTCCACGGGCTACTGTTCATCCAGCCTCCACCGGCTACTGTTCAACCAGCCCTCCACGGGGTCCTATTCATCCAGCCCTCCACGGGGTCCTGTTCATCCACCCCAACCGGCTCGATCGGGGTCCTGTTCATCCAGTGGCAACGGCCTCTACTACCACGGGGTCCTGTTCATCCACCCCCCACCGAGAACTGTTCATTCAACTGCCCCCCAACAATGCCCACTATTCATCAAGAGGCAGCATTGATCAACTTCATTTAGCAGCAGTAGCGAAGGAATCACTTGGGTTCAATTAGCAACAAGGGATCTATCGGGATTCAGTAACGTAGCTAGTGCAATCGCTCGGGTTCAGTTAGAGCCCAACGCCTCGCTCGGGTTCAGTTAGAGCACAACGCCTCACACACAGCGCGTACGTGTACGAGAGAAATGCGCAAGCTCCGTGGATCGCTCGGCCCCGACCACCCACCGTAACCGGGAACTCCCCGATATTTTCCTTGCCCTTGCTTCTGCCACGGTTTTTTTGTCATGGACGGCCCAAAGAATGTCATGCAGCTGCGTCTCCGGCCCGCCCAGGACGAAAAGCCCATTTTCTGTCATGATTTTCTGTCACAGAAGTAGGATCCCACCACATCTATGATGATATCGAGTTTTGTCACAATTATCGTTATAGAAGTGTCATAAGCATGACAGAAAAAAATTGTTCGGCCCAAAATGTCACGGATGTGTCTTTTTTGTAGTGCATTACATAACGCAAACGATAAAATTGTTAATATCGTGTGCAATGGCAACGCTTTCGCAAACGATTTAATGGGGAAAATTGTGTGTGATCTACATGCGAACGGAAACGTTTTCCTTGAAGTGACTGTGTGGGATGTATATACGAATGGAAACATACTTCCTGGATTAACTGTGTGGGATGTACATACTAATGGAAACGTATTCCTTCGATTGACTGTGTGGAATGTACATACGAACGGAAACGCTTAGCCAAGACTGACTGTGTGGGATGTACTTACGACCAGAAATGATTTGTCCTATATAATTGTATTCTTTTAGCACAATTGTACTTATAACCATATTTGATCACTCACCGGTCGCACACAACCTCATTTTGCTGAGCGTGTGTGCCTGGAGGGCATATCCCCGACGGTTTCTTGGTCGTGTGGGAATGACCCCCCTATTGCAGTCACTCACTTGACGATGGTTCGAAACGGCGTCGCGGAAAGGGGTTAAAAACCATTTGTATAGCACCTCATGGTACCAGTGTAAGTATGAAATGATACATCTCCATCGTATCTACTTTTCCAAACACTTTTGCTCTTGTTTTGGACTCTAATTTGCACAATTCGAATGAAACTAACCCAGACTGGCGTTGTTTTCAGCAGAACTACCATGGTGTTAATTTGTGCAGAAATAAAAATTCTCGGAATCAGACGAAACTTTGCGGAGATTTTTTATAGAATAAATAAAAAATACTGGAACGAAGATCCACCGGAGAGGGGCGACCAGTTGCTCATGAAGCAATAGGGCGCGCCTACCGCCCCTGGCGTGCCCTGATGTCTTGTGGGTTCCATAGGAGGCCGTCTGACCTAATTCCAAGCCTATAAATTCTGTTTCCCCAAGAAAAAATAAGAGAAGAAGTTTCATCACGTTTTAAGATATGAAGCCGCCGCCACCTCATGTTCTTCATCGGGAGGGCTTTTCTGGAGTCCGTTCGGGGCTCTGGAGAGGGGAATTCATCGCCATCATCATCACCAACCCTTCTTCATCAACAACTTCATGATGCTCACCGCCGGGAGTGAGTAATTCCTTTGCAGGCTTGCTGGACGGTGATGGAGTTGGATGAGATTTGTCATGTAATCGAGTCAATTTGTTAGGGCTTGATCCCTAGTATCCTCTATGTTCTGAGATTGATTGCTTTTACTTTGCTATGCTTAAAGCTTGTCACTAGGGCCCGAGCGCCATGATTTCCGATCTGAACCTATTATGTTTTGATGAATATAAGTGTGTTTTGGATCCAATCTTGCAAGTTGTATGCACCTATTATGTGTTATGATCCATAGACCCCATGGTGACAATAATTGGTATTCGCTCAGATGATGAACGTAGTATGAGGAGTTCATGTATTCATTGAGTGTTAATGCTTTATTCCAGTTCTCTATTAAAAGGAGGCCTTAATATCCCTTAGATTTCCTTATGGTCCCCGCTGCGACAGGAGGGTAGGACAAAAGATGTCATGCAAGTTCCTGTTATAAGCACATATGAATATATACGGAATATATGCCTACATTGAATTGATGAATTTGAGCTATTGTGTATCGCTCTAGGTTGTGACTATTATATGATGAATGTCATCCAATACAAATATCCATCGTTGATCCAATGCTCATATTTTTCTCATATTGATCTTTGGTAAGTTACTACTGTTGTTCCTGCTGTTACAATCACTACAAAACTACTACTATTATTGTTTCTACTACTATTACCACTGCTATCAAACTATCATACTAATGTGTTGGTAAACACTTTGCTGTAGATCTTTAGTTGTCCAGGTGTGGTTGAATTGACAACTCAACTGCTAAAGCTCATAAATATTCTTTGGCTCCCTTTGTGTTGAATCAATAAATTTGGGTGAAATACTACCCTCGAAGACAGTCGCGATCCCCTATACTTGTGGGTTATCATGAAAAAACAAAAAATATAGATACGTTTGAGATCGTATCACAACTTTACACCATATTTGCCATCTGGCAAACTTACGCACATTTTTTTGCCATTAATGTCATTTTTGGGCCGATATGCAAGTAGTTCATACGCAACCTTACATTTTCATTGCACATCATGAAAAAATTATTTCTTTGCAACATGGCAAATTTAGTTTATGGGACCATGGAAAATTTAGTTCATGGATCATGGCAAATTTAGTTTATGGATCATTGCAATTTATTGGGACCATGACAAGTTTTATATTTGCACCAATTCAAAATTTAACTTAAACCATGGCAAAATTATTTTTGTGCCATGACAATATTATCTATAATTTTTGGAACATAACAGTTTTATTGAATAATCCATGGTAAATTCCCTTTTTTCTGTACACATTTTATAAACAAACCATGGAAAATTGCTTTTCTAGAGCATGCCAATTGTTTTGAAACATTTCTTATTTTTCTATTGTATATCATGGTATGTTTGACACGATTTAGGGTTTTCTTTTGTTGTTTTAAATATATGACTTACTATCTCATGCATGGCATTTTAGAGAACGCAAGCTTATTGTTCAAACATACCCCCCCCCCATCATGGCAAACTTACACCATTTTTTGTGTTTTTTTGCTTTACATTATGGCAATCTTTCTACAAGTTTTGTCTCTCTACATTGGCCATGAAAATTTCCTATGCATGATATGTTTGGGGTAATGTACTAGAGGTGGGCAAATATTTTGTATACAATATGGCAATAGTTACTTCACGTATACACTCCCGATAAAATTGTGTACACTCCATGGAATAGTTACTTCATGTATACACTCCTGATAAAATTGTCTACACTCCATGGCAATAGTTACTTCATGTATCATTGTGATTTTTCTTTTTTTGCATATTAAATAGTTTTGGATTTTTTTCACATTTTTTAGATTCACCAATCTTTTTTAATCAAAGCTCTAAGGGATACAAATAGGATCGTGGGGTTGGCCCAACCATACAGGGCACCCCGATTCAGTGAGTGTGAAAACTTGCAAAGCGAATAGGCTTCATTATTAGATGCCTGACCCTCAAAACAGAAAGTACAATTGAATTCCAAAGCTCGAAATCTAATTTTAGCTATTAGTTGACCATACATGCATCTGCTACCCTTTTGAATGTTGTTTGCTACTTGCTTCGAGTCGGTGACCATCGCGAAATCATGAAGAAGAAGATCCTCAGCTATCGCAAGTGCCGCAAGTGCCTCCCTACAAGTAATGGCCTCAAGAGCTGCCACATCCCAGACACCATAAATCACCAGAGATGATGACCCTAGATAATCACCTGAGGAGTCCCTGCACATTGCTGCCACCGAGCCACCATTACCTGCTCTCGCCAGACCGGCCTCAAGATGAATTTTTGCAAATCCTGCAGGTGGTGCTGCCATGCGGGCTAGTTCATTCCTTGTGTTTCTAGGAATAGGGCGTGTTGGTGTTCCCCTATTCACCTCTCACAATTCAGCAATGAAACTCTTGACAAACAAGTTTGTAGATAACACACTTTGGAAAATGTATTTTTTTGTGCTAAAGGGAATTGTGTTGGGTTAGGAGGCCTAATAAAAGGTCTGACTGGCGTGGGCTTCATGCTGGGAGGGGATTCAGATGGGCACGGCTATGTCCCGCTTACTGTGAGGCAGTAGCTTACCTCGCCAAAAGACAACCATTCATGGGCCGGCCCAGTAGTAATGACGTCACACTCGCTTTTATATTTCATTTTGTTTATCTTTTTTTCTTTCTTTTCTCATTTGTTTTTTTATTCTATTTCCTATTTTCCTTTGATTTTCCAAACTGCTCATTGCATATTTAAAAGGTTAATAATGTATTTGAGAAAATGTTAAATGTGTATAAAAAATGTTCTTGATGTCAACAAAAAAGTACAATGTGTATGAAGAAAGTAGTCATGAAACATGTGTTTAAAAAATATTAATCTAGTATAAAAAATTCTTTCTTAGTTTAATATAATTCTGATAAATGTTCATGCAAATAAAAAAATTGTTCCCATGTATGAGAAAAGTGCATGCATTTTTTTCCCTAAAATTTGTATACATCATAAAAATATTTTTTGCGTAATATAGAATTATGTTTCGTACCACTAAAAATGTATGTGACATTTTATACAAATATTCTTGCGTTTTAAAAAAGGTGACATTTAAAAAAATGTTCTATACAATGTAAAGAAATGTCCACTGACGTAATTTTTTTCCAGATTAAAAAATGTAAGCAACATTTTAAATAAATAATCACGTGTTTCCCAAATTTCCATGTAATCTTTATAAAATGATTGCACGATGCAAAAAAATGTTTGCATAGTTTAGTGAATGTTTTATTGGCTGTAAAATGTAAAACGTGTATTTGGAAAAAAAATGCTACTGTAAATTCAAAAAAGTGTTCAAAACTAGTATTTAAAACAATGTACATCATGTGTTTTAACTAATGTGTTTCAAAAAATGTTGAACTTATGAACACCTACTCAGAAAAAAGTAGCCATGTGTTAAAAAACGAAAACCGATAAAAACCTACAAAGAAACAAAAGGAAAACTAAAATAACCAAAGAACACCAAGAAAGAAAGAAAAGAAAACCAAAGTATAACAAAGAAAGCAAGAAAAGTTAAAAATAATAATGATAAGACAAGAGCAAAATAAAGTAAAAAAATAATAAAGAAAACAAATAAAACCAAATAAGAAGGGTAAGGAAAAGAAAAAAGGAAAAGGGAAATGTAGAAAACCTTACTTGAACAAACCTACAACACGCAGCGTACAACCCGCGCACCTGTGCTGGCCCGCGAGACGTCACTCATAAGTGATTCCTTTGGGAGAATACTCACGACAGATGCAAAATCCTATTTGACGCGCGCTGCAACAAACTATCGACGTTGTGCGTCAGCGCTATATCTCGGATTCAGCTAGCCCGGAAATTTTCTCGTTGAAGTGTCTCAACTAATCAGGCGGCCCACTAGCATATACTAGTAAGGTACACGTGCATTGCAGCATGAGATTTGGCAACCAAATTATGAATAAATACCACATTATATATATCATGCAAGCTTTGAGTCATATATGCATGATGTAGATGTTCATTTAATTCTTATAGTTCATCTCATTCAAAATCATTTAGTTTTAATAAAAAAGCTAATGTATTTTAAGATTCATGGAATTGTGCGTTGTAAAGCATAAAGTAAAAATAAATAATGGCAATTCATGTAGAAATTTTTTTGGGCAATTCTGATACGGAAGATTCTAGAACAAAGAAGAAGTGCTTGTGTTTTGAGGTTTGTGCATTATGCTTAAGTTCAGCCATGGAGTCTTCTAGATTTACATGTGGCAAAATCTGGTGAAAATATAGATGATATCCAACGGCCAGTAGTGCTCGGATTTGCCATCTCTGCACCATCGGATTGACTTCATCCAACAACCATCTTTCAAGATTATTCGCACACTATATAGGGGTATAGATATTTGGCATAAATAAAGTAAAAAAGGTAGCAAGCGCGGGGGGGGGGGATCAAAACTAGGATCTCCTTGTTGCTTCGTAGTACCGATAGCCATTGCCAAAATCGAGTTTGTGTTAAATAATTCTGGCGCAAGAAGGCAAAGAGCCATGTTTTACAGTGGTTTTCCATTATTTTTCTTTTCTTTCTCCATTTTCTTCTATTTTATTCAGTTTTTTGCAGATATTTTTATTTTTTCGTCTTCTTTTGTTTCATAGAGTAAAAAAGGTTCGGCCCACTAGCACATACTAGTAAGGTACACGTGCATTGCAGCATGAGATTTGGCAACCGAATTATGAATAAATACCACATTATATATATCATGCAAGCTTTGAGTCATATATGCATGATGTAGATGTTCATTTAATTCTTATAGTTCATCTCATTCAAAATCATTTAGTTTTAATAAAAAAGCTAATCTATTTTAAGATTCATGGAATTGTGCGTTGTAAAGCATAAAGTAAAAATAAATAATGGCAATTCATGTAGAAATTTTTTTGGGCAATTCTGATACGGAAGATTCTAGAACAAAGAAGAAGCGCTTGTGTTTTGAGGTTTGTGCATTATGCTTAAGTTCAGCCATGGAGTCTTCTAGATTTACATGTGGCAAAATCTGGTGAAAATGTAGATGATATCCAACGGCCAGTAGTGCTCGGATTTGCCATCTCTGCACCATCGGATTGACTTCATCCAACAACCATCTTTCAAGATTATTCGCACACTATATAGGGGTGTAGATATTTGGCATAAATAAAGTAAAAAAGGTAGCAAGCGCGCGGGGGGGGGGATCAAAACTAGGATCTCCTTGTTGCTTCGTAGTACCGATAGCCATTGCCAAAATCGAGTTTGTGTTAAATAATTCGGGCGCAAGAAGGCAAAGAGCCATGTTTTACAGTGGTTTTCCATTATTTTTCTTTTCTTTCTCCATTTTCTTCTATTTTATTCAGTTTTTTGCAGATATTTTTATTTTTTCGTCTTCTTTTGTTTCATTACTGTTATTTATTTATTTATTGGTTTTATTTTCCATTTTATTTTTTCCTTTTGGTTTATTTTGTTTCTCTTTTATTTTTTATTTTTGGTTTTTCATTCTACATTTTTTGTATATGTCAATAACATTTTTCTACTAAATGTTTATCATTTTTCCAGTACAAATTTAACTTGCTGTTAATACATAGGCAACATTTTTTCTATGCATATTTTTAACATTTTTCAAATACACTCCATGACAAATAATTTTGTATACAAAGTGGCAATAAAACTTTGTACACTCTGTGGCAGTAGTTACGTCATGTATCACGGTGAATTTTCTGTTTTTGCATATTAAATAGTTTTGGACATTTTTTTGGGATTCACCAAGCTTTATTAATTAAAGTTCAGAACTAAGGGATGCAAATAGGATTGTGGGGTTGGACCAACCATACAGGACGCCCGGACTCAGCGAGTGTGAAAACTAGAGATGCAAATGGGCTTCATTGTTCGATGCCAAACCATAAAAATGAAAAGTACAATCGAATTCCAAAGATAAAAAAAAATCTAATTTTAGCAATTAGGTTACCTTACATGCCTCGGCTACCCTTTTGAATGTCATTTGATATTTGCTTCGAGTCGATGGCCACAACGAAATCATGAAGAAGAAGAAGATCCTCAGCTAGCGCATGTGCCTCCCTGCAAGCAATGGCCACAAGTGTTGCCACATCCCAGACACCATGAATCACTGAAGATGATGACCCTAGATAATCACCTGAGGAGTCCATGCACACTTTTGCTTTTCTCTATTTCTTTTGGTTTTTCAATGTACATTTTTTGTATATGTCAACAAAAAATTTCTAATAAAAATTTATCATATTTCCAATACAAATTTAACTTGCATTTAATACATATGCAACATTTTTTCTATATATACAAGTTTTTTATCACTTTTCAAATACAAGATTAACATTTTTTAAATACATGGTCAATATTTTTCTTATACACACTTTAAACTTTTACAAATGCTAGATTTCAAATACAATTTCCCTATGCACATTTAAAATTTCTCAAATGCTTTATCAGTTTTTTTCAAATGCTTGATGAACATTTTTATATACAAAAAATGTTCACATTTGAATGGGTGGTCGACATTTTTCTATACACATTCACCATTTTTCATTTTCTTGATTAACATTTTTGAAATATTGTTCAATTTTCTCAAATGCTTGATGAATATATATATGTACCAGTTTTGAATTGGATCTGGAGCATCAATCATAACCGTTGGTATGCTAAATCTAAGGCTGACAGCAGTGGGATTCGTGATGAACAGTAGAACGTAACAACCTCCACGGTGTTCTCAAACCATCGCCTCCCACTTCCCAGAAATGAGGCCCAATACATGATACATCTTGGGCCATGTTGCAGATTGAGTGGAGGACGTGCTAAGCCCAAGGAATAATTTGCAAATTCTTCTCCGTGTCATGAGTGTGGGCTTCCATACTTGCTACCTTAGCAATACTTGCTAAATTGCCTAAAAAAGCAATACTTGCTAAGAAAAGCAATATTTACATTCGACAAGCTTCTCAGCAAAAAATCACTCCATGATAGTAAGACGTGCATTGCACGTGTAAGCGTGGTGTTCTGGACAGGAAAAAAAACCAGATACAATAGTATATAAAAGTTACTATTCATATTTTTTGGACTTGTGGTTTTTTATTGCTGAGGATACTAGGACAGTCATTCCCCCGTGAAACTTTTTACACGAGTATTATGCTAGGTCATGTTTGCTAAATAAGTTTCAGAACATTTTGAATCTTTATTTTTTAATTGATTTTCCAATTCGGATGCATTGGTCGCCATGTTCCAAAGACCCGCACCGACATAGTAGTTTCCACAATATACACTCAAAGAAAGGGAAAATGTGACATAAGAAATAAAAAGATAATTATAGTCAAGTGCTACACATTTATCGAGCATATATATTTTATGAAATAAGATGATGTCATGCGCGTTGATGCCAGAACCTTGCTAAAAAGCATAAATAGTTGCTAAAACATCTAAATCTAATGGAAAGCAACATCCCGAAAATGAGTTATAGCTAATGGAAAGCATAAATGGTTGCATGACTAGGAAAAATAAATAATGAGTCATAGCTATTTAAAAATTGAAGAAGTCGACATGAATTGTTGACATGCATACTATAAACGTGCAAAGCACGTGCCAATTACTAATATATACATATATATATATCACAAGTTTATAGCATGCACACAAGAGAGAGAGATTAAACATATAGCTACTGGTACAAACCCTCAGCCCCGAGGGCGGACTACTCCCTCCTCATCATGGTGGCCACCGGGATGATGAAGATGGCCACCGGTGATGATTTTCCCCTCCAGCAGGGTCCAGATTGGTTTTTCATGGCTATAGAGGCTTGCGATGGCGGAACTTCTGATCTAGGGTTATTTCTGGTGGTTTCTATATTATAGGATTTTTGGCGTCGATCTCACGCTAAGATGGGCCTCGAGGTGACCACAACCCACCAGCACACGGGCAAGGCCCCTGGCATGCCCTGGTGGGTTGTGCTCACCTCCTTCACCTTCTGGTCCTCCCACAAAGCTTATAGTGCCTCTTTTGTTTCAAAAAAATGTCAAAAAGTTTCATTGCATTTGGAGAACTTTTTTTCTGCACAAAAAACAACACCATGGTAGTTCTGCTGAAAACAACGTTAGTCCGGGTTAGTTCCATTTAAATCATATCAAAACTATATAAAATTGTTGTAAACATGGCATGAATACTTCATAAATTATAGATACATTGGAGACGTATCAACCCGCCGACAGCCGTGACCTCGGCTAGTGCGACGAAGAGACTGGACTAGAACTGAAGAAAAATGTTTGCAGGCAATCCCTTGGTCATGACATCGATGAGTTGTTGCTTGTTGGGGATGTGGAGCATGCGAACTCGCCCAGCGCCACGCGCTCGCGCACGAAGTGAATGTCCCACTCCATGCTTCGTACGCCGGTGATGCACTGGGTTGGCGGAGAGGTAGTAGGCCGAGACATTATCACAGTAGACCATGGTCACCGTGCACACTAGAAGGAGCAGGTCGATGAGGAGCTGGCGAAGCCAGACACACTCCGCAATGGCATTGGCGACAGCACGATTCTTCACTTCAGCGCTCTATCGTGACCCATGGCTTGCCGCACTTAGAAAACCAGGAGATAAGCATGTTGCCAAGATATATGTAGAAGCCTGAAGTCGAGCAGCGGGTGTCGGGGCAGCCGGCCCAAGGCCCAATTGGCGTCGGTGTAGGCGCGAAGATCCAGTGTCTGTGAGGCTTGCATGTGCAGACCGTGGGAGGGTGTGCCACACACATTATGTAGCGCACACTTGATGAGAACTTCATGGCACTCCCGAGGGTCATACATGTGCAAGCAGATCTGCTGCACAACGTACATCAGCTCGGGGCACGTGATGGTGAGGTACTACAACACCCTGGAGAGGCTGTGGTACAACGATGGATCAACGACACATGGCCCGTCGGCTTGCTGAAGCTTGCCCTTCGTGTCAATCGGTGTCGGCGAGGCCTTTCATGTGTCCATGCTCGCATGACCGAGGATGTCCTCGGCGTACTATTGCTGGCAGAGGAAGAAACCGTCCACAGTGCACATCACCTGAATGCTGAAATGGAGGCCGGCAAGGTCCTTCATGGCAAACTCGCTGGTAAGCCAAAGAACAACTCCTTGAAGCACGACTAGCGTTGAGGTGGTGAGCCCAATGTCATCGACTTAGGGTAGAAGGAACACCGCATCGGAGCCGCTGGTGTAGGTGAAAAACGAGGAGTTACAACGCAATACCGAGAAACTAATCATCTTGAGAACAAATGTCTGGAACTAGGCACGGGGAGCTTGTTTAAGCCTGTACATCAACTTGTTCAGATGACATACATGATGCGGTCGGTGCTCGTCGACTAAGCCGGCGGGCAAGAGGAGTACACCTCCTCGGCGGGCGTTGATGCGTCTCCAACGTATTTATATTTTATGAAGTACTCATGCTATATTAATATCAATTATATATGGTTTTGATGCACTTTTATACTATTTTGATGGACTAACTTATTAATCTAGTGCCTAGTGACAATTCCTAATTTTTTGCTTTTTTTGATTTCACAGGAAATCAATATTTAGGAAGCTCCAAATACGATGCCAAATTTTGATGATTTTTTCTGGAAGGAGGACCCTGGAAGCTTCGCGAGATGTCGATAAGAGCCACCACATGGCCACATGTACATGTGGTGCGGCCAGGGGGGTGGCCGCGCTAGCTATCCATATGGGGCCCATGTGCAGCCTTTTGACGTGATTCCAGCATCACAATTATGTGAGAAAGATGCTATCACGTGAACTATTTTTTCATATCATAGTGGTCATGACTATGTTATGAAAATGCTGAAAGTTTATTTGAAAAAGTTTACAGTAGAGTTTTTTCATAATACAAAGGAAAAAGCTAAACAAAGCTCAAATTTATCCTTGCCTCCCCACTAAGCGTTCCCTCAAATTTTCCCTTCCCTCCGCTCATTTTTGAACGCCCTGCGCGCCCACCTAACCCCAACCCTCCTCAAATTAATACCACCTCTTTTTTCCATAGTAACCACACCCCTTCCAGTAAAATGAGCCGCCTCCACCTATAACTCTCTCTCTCTCTCTCACTCATTCACTCACTTTGTCTCCGGATCCTCCCTCCCCACCGGTGGATCTCGCTAGCTATGGCCACGAATCGTTTGATGAGGGAGGTGCTGACGAGGACTGCGTCGCTACTACAGGAAGGTCCTAAGACTGGCTGATCCATCAAGCACGATTCATATAAGAGTTTCCTATGCGATACGTGGCATACAATGATGCACACTAACTATTTGTGATGAGCCAAAATAACACACACAGCTATGCAGATGAGATATGTGCAATAGACGGCATACATGTCACTCGGACGAACTGTTTGAGATGATCCATAAGAACACAAATGATTAGGTGTAACAAGATGTGTGTGATATCCGGCAAACAAGTCAGTAAGCATAACTGTGTGGGAAAACCGATAATAATACAGAATATTCCTACTAATAAGTTGTATCTGCTGTGGGCAAACGCTTGTTGGTAAACAATTGTGTGTGATTGTTGAAATCATCACCGACGTGTTCCTTAGTTTATTCGTATGCGGTGTGATTTTCCTGATTGGATGATGATCACTTCAAGTACACGGCTAAAGACGCATACGCAAGCTACGATGATGTTTCTTGTTATAGTCATCCTGTGCCAAGGAGACTTGTTCTTGTTATAGTCATCCTTCATGTTTCTGTAGTAGGGGTCAATGATGGACGCGATGAGGTCAACTAGGGAGATCTTATCCTTCTTGCTGCCTCAGACCCTGTACTGGCGCTGGATCTCGAGAAGCTTCTAGCAGGCCATGCCCAAAGTTTTGAGCATATTTACATAGTTGGTGGTGTCCACTGTAGCGAACCTGTATTCGGGGCTATGGGCAAACCTCGGGAAACGCTCGCAAGGCCTTGTGGCCAAGCAGTAGTGGTAGACGAGGACGTGATGATGCATGCACAACTAGGCGACAACAACTTTTCGATTGTACCCGGCACGACCACCAGTGTACTCGAGGTCGAAGCCGACCACTTTCTACTTGTCCTCAGCAAGCAACTGCTCCATAGTGTGGATGGAGTTCTCCACCCAGATCAGGCTGTTGGTGTACATCACTGAGAGGCCCGTCTTCCTGATGTGGGTGTCCACTACATGATGCAAGGAGAATTGCCGCTTACCGTCGTCAGCCGCTGGGAGCGCCATTGGAGCCGCTGGATATATATCCTTTATGTATGTGTCATTGTGGGTGTGGTTACTTTGCTGTGGAGCACAATCGAATGGTTGAAGAGATCAAGGTTATGGGGGGCGGACAGCCTGGAATATCGGACGTTCACATGGCAGTTTTTGCAGCACGCAACTGCATCGTGGCACACGTAATTGCATGGTGGTGACGCGTGTGGTGCAACCGCATGCATATGGTGCCCCAAACGTGATTGTGCGCCGGCCCCAACCACGGGCAGAGCATGTCAGGAGGGACGCGAGAGTAGAGCATGTGGAGGGACGCGAGCAGAGTGCGCGGAGGGACGCAAGCAGAGCACACCGCAGCCGCGTCAACCACACGCAACCGCATGCAATAGAGCAGTTGAACACGCAGGGAATGAACGTCTACAAGCCGGTGGATGCGAGCAAGCGTTGTCTTGGCGAATCGTGGGCGAACATTCGTGCGCGACGCTGCGTAGTGAACAATCATTTTCTATGTAATAAAACCGTAAACATTTTTAATTATTAACTGTCTGCCTACGTGTCATCTCATCCTCCTCTCGCATGTCTTGTCACTGTGTTGCTGCCGGAGGATTCCAGTGCACGTTTGGGCACCGCACATGCATTTCATTTGGCCACACTTCGGCTCGAAGAGGCACCAATGAATCGTTGGTGAGCTCGTTCTCGCGCAACCACGCAAGCTTCCCACCCGCTCGGCAAAATTCCCCAAAAACCCAATGCTTCCCGGACTGCTATACAATCCATCTCGGCTGGCTACCCCGCCTCACACTAATCCTCCTCCCCATAGCTTATCTTGTCTACTTCTCCCCCAATCGCCAATGCACCGGTCCGTCATCGTCGCTCAGCCACTCCGCCAGAGGACAACTCCAGCTGGGAGGCTGCACCGCGGTGGAGGCGCGGTCCTCGACTACGTTGACTGTGCCTGCTGACCATGTTATGTGCGCGCACCCCAGCCGCCACACGCTCCTCCACCGCTGCCCGAAGGTAGCTGGTGGTGCCAGCTGCCGTGGCCGCCACCCCACCTTAGGCCGCCGGGCCCATCACCCGCTCCGCCGCCACGGCCCGAAGGCGGGAGGTGGAGGCCGCCGAAGGCCAGCCGCTCGGCCTTTCTGTCGGCGACCTTGTGCGCTACATCTACTTGTTGGGGGAGGAGGAGGAGCGCCAGGTCATGCACGCAAAGAAGGTTACTGCTATCGTGGCCGCAACAGTGGTGCAGAATGTGGGGATCTATGAGGAGTCCCGCCGCTTTGAAGAGGAGCGGCAGAGGGTGTACGAGCCGGGTGCCAAGTGATAACCCACAAGTATAGGGGAACAGTTGTAGCCTCTTTCGATAAGTAAGAGTGTCGAACCCAACGAGGAGCTAAAGGTAGGATTTGTATTCCCTTCAAGTTCTATCGACCACCAATACAACTCTACGTGTACTTAACGTTTGCTTTACCTAGAACAAGTATGAAACTAGAAGTACTTTGTAGGTGTGATAGGATAGGTTTGCAAGATAATAAAGAGCACGTAAATAAAAACTAGGGGCTATCTAGATAAAGAAACAACTAAGTTAGTTTTAGTAGAGAGCTTTTTTTCACAAGAAAGTTATTTGTCCCTAGGCAATCGATAACTAGACCGGTAATCATTATTGTAATTTTATATGAGGGAGAGGCATAAGCAAACATACTTTCTCTTCTTAAATCATATGCACTTATGATTGGAACTCTAGCAAACATCCATAACTACCAAAGATCATTAAGGTAAAACCCAACCATAGCATTAAAGTATCAAGTCCTCTTTATTCCCATACGCCATAACCCACTTATCCATGTTTGTGTTTCTATCACTCACGCAACACAGACAATAAGAAAACCATGAACATATTGCAAACCCTACAGAGGGGGTCCCTCGCGCTTGCGCAACACGGAGAGAACCATAGGACAACACCAATAATAAAACAAGCAACTCAAACCAATCATGATCATCAATCAACCCATAGGACAAAACGGATCTACTCAAACATCATAGGATAGCCATACATCATTGGGAAATAATATATAGAGTTGAGAACCATGTTTAAGAAGAGATTACAGCGGGTAAAAGAGAGGTTACACCGCTGCATAGAGGGGGAGAGAGTTGGTGATGACGGCGACGAAGTTGTTGGTGTAGATCGCCGTCACGATGATGGCCCCAGCGGCGTTCCGGTGCCACCGGGAAAGAGGGGGAGAGAGCCCCCCTCCTTCTTCTTCCTTGACCTCCCCCCTAGATGGGAGAAGGGTTTCCCCTCTGGTCCATGGCCTCCATGGCGGCAGAGGGGCGAGAGCCCCTCTGAGATTAGATCTCTCTCTGTTTCCTTCTGTTTCTCGCTCCCAGATTCTAGCCTTTCACCGTTTCTTAAATTCCCGGAGATCCGTAACTCCGATTGGGCTGAAATTTTAACATGATTTTTATCCGAATATTAGCTTTCTTGTGGTGAAAGAAGGGCACCAACCGCCTTACGGGGTGACCACAAGGGCCCAGGGCGCGCCCCCTGCCTTGTGGCCCTCTCGGGCATCGTCTCGCGTTGATTCTTTTTCCCAAAAATCAGATATATTCCAAAAAAAATCTCCGTTAGTTTTTATCGCGTTTGCACTCCGTATGATATGGATTTTCTGCAAAACAAAAAATATGCAACAAACAGGAACTGGCACTAGGCACTGGATCAATATGTTAGTCCCAAAAAATAGTATAAAAAGTTGCCAAAAGTATATGAAAGTTGTATAATATTGGCATGGAACAATAAAAAATTATAGATACGACAGAGATGTATCAGCATCGCCAAGCTTAATTCCTGCTCGTCCTTGAGTAGGGAAATGATAAAAAAGATAATTTTTGATGTGGAATGCTACCTAGCATAATCTTGATCATATAATCTAATCAGGGCATGAATATTAAGACTCGAGTGATTCAAAGCAATAGTCTATCATTTGACATAAAGACAATAATACTTCAAGCATACTAATAAAGCAATCATGTCTTTCTCTCAATAACATGGCCAAAGAAAGTTATCTCTACAAAATCATATAGTCTGGCTATGGTCCATCTTCATCACACAAAGTATTTCATCATGCACAACCCCGATGACAAGCTAAGAAATTGTTTCATAGTTTTAATGTTCTCAAGCCTTTTCAACTTCACGCAATACATGAGCGTGAGCCGTGGATATACTACTATAGGTGGAATAGAATATGATGGTGGAGGTTATGTGGAGAAGACAAAAAGGAAGAAAGTCTCACATCGACGCGGCTAATCAACGGGCTATCGAGATGCCCATCAATTGATGTCAATGCGAGGAGTGGGGATTGCCATGCAACGGATGCACTAAGAGCTATAAGTGTATGAAAGCTCAAACTTAAGACTAAGTGGGTGTGCATCCACATGAAGACCTCGGGCATTTGAGGAAGCCCATCATCGGAATACACAAGCCAAGTTCTATAATGAAAATTCCCACTAGTATATGAAAGTGATAACTCAAGAGACTCTCTATATGAAGAACATGGTGCTCTAAAGCACAAGTGTGGTAAAAGGATAGTAGCATTGCCCCTTCTCTCCTTTTCTCTCATTTTTTTGTTTTATTTTGGGCCCTCTTTTTTTTGTCCTTTTGTTATTTTTTTTCGTCCGGAGTCTCATCCCGACTTGTGGGGGAATCATAGTCTCCATCATCCTTTCCTCACTGGGGCAATGCTCTAATAATGATGATCATCACACTTTTATTTACTTAGAACTCGATATTGCAACTCGATACTGGAACAAAATATGACTCTATATGAATGCCTCTGGCAGTGTACCAGGATGTGCAATGATCTAGCATAGCAAAGATATCAAAAAATGGACAAGCCATGAAAATACCATGCTAGGTATCTTACGATCATGCAAAGCAATATGACAATGAATGCTCAAGTCATGTATATGATGATGATGGAAGTTGCATGGCAATATATCTCGAATGGCTATGGAAATGCCATGATAGGTAGGTATGGTGGCTGTTTTGTGGAAGATATAAGGAGGCTTATGTGTGATAGAGTGTATCATATCACGGGGTTTGGATGCACCGGCGAAGTTTGCACCAACTCTCGAGGTGAAAAAGGGCAATGCACGATACCTAAGAGGCTAGCAATGATGGAAGGGTGAGAGTGCATATAATCCATGGACTCAACATTAGTCATAAAGAACTCACATACTTATTGCAAAAATTTATTAGCTATCAAAACAAAGTACTACACGCATGCTCCTAGGGGGATAGATTGGTAGGAAAATACCATCGCTCATCCCCGACCGCCACTCATAAGGAAGACAATAAAAAATAAATCATGCTTCGACTTCGTTACATAACGGTTCACCATACGTGCATGCTACGGGAATCACAAATTTAACACAAGTATTCTTACCAATCCACAATTACTCACTAGCATGACTCTAATATCACCATCTTTATACCGCAAAACTATGGCAAGGAATCAAACATATCATATTCAGTGATCTAGAAGGTTTATGTAGGATTTTATGACTAACCATGTGAATGACCAATTCCTGTTAACTCACTAAATATATATAAGTGAAGCATGGGAGTTTAATTCTTTCTATAAAAGATATGCCCACGCTCTAACAAATAGAAGTGAAGCTTCTACAAATGGCGGTTTTTTATGTGTAGAGAAACAGGCAATCCAAACTTCAAATGATATAAGTGAAGCACATGAAGCATTCTATAAGGCCATACTCAAAAGATATAAGTGAAGTGCATGAAGCATTCTATAAATTAACCAAGGACTATCTCATACCAGCATGGTGCATTTATTAAAAGAAAAATAAAAAGCACACGGTGCTCCAAGATTTACGCATATCATGTGACGAATAAAAATATAGCTCCAAATAAAATTACCGATGATCATTAGAAGAAAGAGGGGATGCCTTCTGGGGCATCCCAAAGCTTAGTTGCTTGGGAGTTCTTGAATATTACCTTGGGGTGCCTCGGGCATCCCCAAGCTTAGGCTCATGCCACTCCTTATTCCTTCATCCATCGTGATCTCACCCAAAACTTGAAAACTTCAATCACACAAAACTTAACAAAACCCTCGTGAGATCCGTTATTATAATAAAACAAATCACCACTTTAAGTACCGTTTCAAACCAATTCAAATTTTGTTTTTGCATTGTAGCTACTATATTATAACTTCTCCATGGCTTATACCACCGATAAAATCGATAGTTTCATCAAAACAAGCAAAACATTGCATCAATAACAGAATCTGTGAAAAATAGGACAGTCTTTAGTAATATGCACATTCACCATGCTTCTGTAACTCTAAAAATTCTGGAAAATTAGGACAGAATAAAGAATTTGCATAGCAGTATAGTGTAAATATTTCAGAATTTTCTCGCTTTCCAGTGAATTTAAACAATTCTGTTTCTGGGAACAAAAGTTTTCATTTTTGCACCGCACATACCAACAAACAATCTAATCATCCTAAATGCAAATCTTGGCACATTATTTTTATAATACAATCGATTTGTACAAGGGGATAATTATTTTTGTTGAAATTTTTCTGTAATTAAGATTCACAAAGTTTCCATGGGCATGAACAAAGTTCAAGGCATGCTCCCACTTTAACAATGCTCGTCTCTCTCACTTCACTTTTATTTTTGAAAAAGTTTTAGGTTCCCCTCTTTATCTTTTTCTTTTTAAACTTTATAAAAGCACTCAACAGAAATAAATGTCTCTCTAAAACTTCCGGGTTGTCTCCCTGGCAGCGCTTTCTTTAAAGCCATTAAGCTAGGCCTCAAGTAATGGATCCATCCGGATCCCAAGGTATATCAGAGCCAATTTTAATTAACAATGATTTGTGATTTAGTGGTGAGCACAAAGCAACATATATCATGCAACAACAAAGTATAAATCTCTTCCTATGCATCGGCATGTCATAAAAGAACAATTCATGAACACATAGTAAAGGCTGATACATAGCATAAACAATTTCTTGCAATGTTATCATATTGAAAACATAGAGAGGCGGAGATGTAGTTCCTCTCTCATAATAATTGCAAGTAATAGCAACAAGCACATGCATATTATATTTATCAAAATCATCATGTGTAGTAGTAAAACGCAACCCATCAATATAATCCTTAATAAGTGCAAACTTCTCCTATATAGTGTAGTTGGGAGAATTCAAAAACATAATAGGACTATCATGCGTGGGTGCAATAGCAACAATTCCATTCTTAACATAAGGAACTATAGCAAGTTCATCTCCATAAGCATAATTCATATTGGCATCATGGCCACAAGCATAGCAAGCATCAAGTTCATCAAAAAGGGATATTTCAAATGAATCAAAGGGATCATAGCAATCATCATAGCATTCATCCTTCGGTAAGCACGAAGGGAAATTAAACAATGTATGAGGGGAAGAGTTACTCTCATTAGAAGGTGGGCACGGGTAGCTAATCCGCTCTTCCTCCTTTTGTTCTTCGCTCTCCTCCTCATCTTTTTCATCTAATGAGCTCACAGTGACATCAATTTCTTCTTCCATAGTTTCCGGCAAAATATTAGTCTCCTCTTGGATAGCGGAGACTTTCTCAATAAATGCATCAATATCGGCATTGTATTCATAATTCACATAGCAATATTTAAGTATAGCAAAATTTTCAGGTCTATAAACAACATCATCAAGATTTTCACACTTTTCAAACAAAGATTCAATTTCGTAAGCACCCTTAAAAGCAACGAATTCTTCTATTCGTTCCACATCATAGTAATCATATATACCATTAGCATAAGAACCAAGGTTTAATTATCGTTAAATTTGCATGAAAAGGGAAGGTGTGGAGCCTTCATCCTAGAGCAACAAGTATAATCATATCTCAAGCATAGTTCCCGAGCATACCAATGCAACATATGGATTTGATCCCATAATAGTTTCCCTTTTTGAGTCAAGCGATAATCCCTAAAGTATTCATGTTGATTCAACGTGTCTTCCATTATATAATTGAATGGGGTTTTCTCAGGATTATTGAAGTAGTGCATAATATCTTTCACATAATGAGCATCGCGGGTTTTAGGAGGTTCCTCATCTCCATGAGTAGCAAGACAGCTAATTTTTTTGGTATGTCGTGTTCCATACCCATAACTAAAGATAGAAAACAACTTAGAACAGCAAATAAAATCTACTTAGTGATAAAGCAAACACGCACACACGAGAATATTCACCCCACCTATTGGTCCTTGGCAACGGCGTCAGAAAAAGGCCTTGATAACCCACAAGTACAGGGGATCAGTTGTAGCCTCTTTCGATAAGAGTGTTGAACCCAACGAGGAGCTAAAGGTAGGATTTGTATTCCCTTCAAGTTCTATCGACCACCGATACAACCCTATGCGCACTTAACGTTCGCTTTACCTAGAACAAGTATGAAACTAGAAGTTCTTTGTAGGTGTGATAGGATAGGTTTGCAAGATAATAAAGAGCACGTAAATAAAAACTAGGGGCTGTTTAGATAAATAAATAACTAAGTTAGTTTTAGTAGAGAGCTTTTTGTCACAAGAAAGTTATTTGTCCCTAGGCAATCGATAACTAGACCGGTAACCATTATTGCAATTTTATATGAGGGAGAGGCATAAGCTAACATACTTTCTCTTCTGGGATCGTATGCACTTATGATTGGAACTCTAGCAAACATCCCTAACTACTAAAGATCATTAAGGTAAAACCCAACCATAGCATTAAAGTATCAATTCCTCTTTATTCCCATACGCCATAACCCACTTATCCATGTTTGTGTTTCTATCACTCACGCAACGCAGACAATAAGAAAACCATGAACATATTGCAAACCCTACAACGGGGATCTCTCACGCCTGCGCGACACGGAGAGCACCATAGGACAGCACCAATAATAAAACATGCAACTCAAACCAATCATGATCATCAATCGACCCATAGGACAAAACAGATCTACTCAAACATCATAGGATAGCCATACATCATTGGGAAATAATATATAGAGTTGAGAACCATGTTTAAGTAGAGATTACAGTGGGTACAAGAGAGGTTACACCGCTGCATAGAGGGGGAGAGAGTTGGTGATGACGGTGGCGAAGTTGTTGGTGTAGATCACCGTCAAGATGATGGCCACAGCGGCGTTCCGGTGCCACTGAGAGAGAGGGGGAGAGAGCCCCCTCCTTCTTCTTCTTCCTTGACCTTCCCCCTAGATGGGAGAAGTGTTTCCCCTCTGGTCCATGGCCTCCATGGCGCCGGAGGGGCGAGAGCCCTCCGAGATTGGGTCTCTCTCTCTCTCTCTCTGTTTCCTTCTGTTTCTGCGCTCCCAGATTCTGGCCTTTCACCGTTTCTTAAATTCCCGGAGATCCGTATCTCCGATTGGGATGAAGTTTTAACACGATTTTTATTCGGGTATTAGATTTCTTGCGGTGAAAGAAGGGCACCAACCGCCTTACGGGGTGACCACAAGGGCCCAGGGCACGCCCTACCCCCTGGGGCGCGCCCCCTGCCTTGTGGGCCCCTCGGGCATCGTCTCGCATTGATTATTTTTCCAAAAAAATCACATATATTCTAAAAAACTGTAAGTTTTTATCGCATTTGGACTCCGTTTGATATGGGGTTTTTGCGAAACAAAAAACATGCAACAAACAGGAACTAGCATTGGGCACTGGATCAATATTTTAGTTCCAAAAATAGAATAAAAAGTTGTCAAAAGTATATGAAAGTTGCATAATACTGGCATGGAACAATAAAAAAAGTATAGATACGACGGAGACGTATCACCGGGTTCCACTCCTCAAGCTTGTCGGTAGGCTCCTCCTCCTTTGCCTCTTACTGAGCGCAATCGGAAGAGGAGCCTGCTGGAAGTAGTGCAAAGCCCATCCGTAGTATTTATGGGCTATTTTGTTCAGTTTATCTGACTATATATATGGTTAAACTATACTATGTACTTAAAATTAGCCAGTATATAGTTAAACTAGCTATTTTAATACGTGGTTGGCAACAATTGGGGAAAAGTTTGTTCGGTTCAGCTATCGAATTAAACTGTTTGTATAAAGAACGACAACTTGATCTATGAATGAAATCTATGTTAAGTGATATTCAGTTGCAAAATTAGACAATCCTAGTGAATTTCATTTGCAAAAATTGACAAATGACAGTGTTACAAGTTTGAAAATGACAATGTTAATAGATTGACAAATGCCCATGTTTCCAATTTCACAAATGGAATTATACTCAATAACACAGGTACAAATCTTACCAAATTGTCTATAGGATGACAAGCGTCATCACACAAAATCGTTTGCGATGAAACGTATGTTGGCGGCAAACTGTATGTGATAAACAAAGCCTCCGCACCAAATTTTCCTTGGCTTATTAGCAAAGGAACCATAGGTCTCGCTTTGCACATGTGCTGACTACTATTGGGAACAGACGCGTGTATTCAATCTTAAACATTTGCGATGAGAAGAAATACATGTCGGTCAACAGTGTTTTATTTAGAGAAAAGCCTTGATGTATTTTTATTTACTTTGATAAGTCTATAGCAAAACACTTAGTTGATCAAACTATAGATTTCATTCAGTCACACTGTGACTTGATGTCTACTACGTAACCTTCTTCTTGTAGATGTTGTTGGGCCTCCAAGTGCAGAGGTTTGTAGGATAGTAGCAAATTTCCATCAAGTGGATGACCTAAGGTTTATCAATTCGTGGGAGGCGTAGGATGAAGATGGTCTCTCTCAAACAACCCTGCAACCAAATAACAAAGAGTCTCTTGTGTCCCCAACACACCCAATACAATGGTAAATTGTATAGGTGCACTAGATCGGCGAAGAGATGGTGATACAAGTGCAATATGGATGATAGATATAGGTTTTGTAGTCTGAAAATATAAAAACAGCAAGGTAACAAGTGGTAAAAGTGAGCGTAAACGGTATTGCAATGCTAGCAAACAAGGCCTAGGGTTCATACTTTCACTAGTGCAAGTTCTCTCAACAATAATAACATAATTGGATCATATAACTATCCCTCAACATGCAACAAAGAGTCATTCAAAAGTCACTAATAGCGGAGAACAAACGAAGAGATTATTGTAGGGTAAGAAACCACCTCAAAGTTATTCTTTCAGATCAATCTATTCAAGAGTTCGTACTAGAATAACACCTTAAGATACAAATCAACCAAAACCCTAATGTCACCTAGATACTCCAATGTCACCTCGAGTATCCATGGGTATGATTATACGATATGCATCACACAATCTCAGATTCATCTATTCAACCAACACAAAGAACTTCAAAGAGTGCCCTAAAGTTTCTACCGGAGAGTCAAGACGAAAACGTGTGCCAAACCCTATGCATAAGTTCACAATGTTACGGAACCCGCAAGTTGATCACCAAAACATACATCAAGTAGATCACGTGAACAACCCATTGTCACCACAGATAAGCACATGCAAGACATACATCAAGTGTTCTCAAATCCTTAAAGACTCAATCCGACAAGTTAACTTCAAAGGGAAAACTCAATCGATTACAAGAGAGTAGAGGGGGAGAAACATCATAAGATCCAACTATAATAGCAAAGCTCGCGATACATCAAGATCGTGCCAAATCAAGAACACGATAGGGAGAGATCAAACACATAGCTACTGGTACATACCCTCAGCCCCGAGGGTGAACTACTCCCTCCTCGTCATGGAGAGCGTCGGGATGATCACTACTGGAATTAGCTTATTTGCCGTCTGCCAGTTCTTTGCCGTCTGCTGGCTGACGGCAAAGAAGGTCTTCGCCGTCCGCTTCAGGAAAACGGATGGCAACGAACTGGCTGATGGCAAAGAAGGTCTTTGCCATCAGCGAACTCTTTGCCGTCCGCTAGCGGACGGCAAAGAATCTTTGTCGTCAGTTGGCAGACGGCAAAGAGAGAGGTGGCCCCCGCTAACGAGCTGATCCTAAAAAACTTAACAGGCCCCCTTCTTTGCCGTCTGCCAGTAGACGGCAAAGAGAAAAAAGCGGACGGCAAAGGTGGGGCGGACGGCAAAGAGCTAACCGAACTAACGGCCGAGCCCCACCCCGCCCCTCCATCTCTCTATTTCTGTCTCCTCCCCGACAACCACCGCCACCCGCCGCCGCCTCCGCCGCCGCCCCCAGCACCCGCTGCCGCCCCCTTGCCCCGCCACCCGCCCACCCGCCGCCCCCGCCGCCGCCCCCTTGCCCTGCCACCCGCCCACCCATCGCCCCTCGCTCCGTCGCCCCGACCACCCGTCGCCCCCCTTGCCCCCACCACCCGCCGCCGCCCCCTTGCCCCGCTGCCCCGTCGCCCCGCCGCCCGAACGGCCCACAGCCGCGGCGCCCCGCCGCCCGAACAGCCCACCGCCGCGGTGCCCCGCTACCCCCATCACCTGCCCAACGCCCCGGCACCATCGTCGCCCCCGGCGCCACCGCCCCGAAGCCCTGCGGCCCCCGTCGCCACCGCCACCCTGCCGCTGCGAAGCCCGGGCCAACGCCATCTCCGGTGAGTTTTTTTCTTCTGTTTTTTCCTTTTTGCTGTTTAATTGTTAGATTAGACTAGATATGTGTTAGTGTTAGATTTAGTGCTAGATTATATTAGATTAGACTAGTGCATGGGTTTTAGTTAATTAGTTATATAATTATAAGAAGTAGAAAAAAGATGAAAAAGAAGAAGAAGAAAAGAAGAATATGTAGAAGGGGGAAGAAGAAGAAGAAGAGGAGGAGAAGAAGAAGAAGAAGAAGAAAAAGAGGAGAAGATGAGAAGAAGAGGAAAAAGGAAAATAAGGAAGAAATAAAAGAAGAAGAAGAAGAAGAAGAAGAAGAGAAGGAAAAAAGAAAAAGAATAAAGGAAAGAAGAAGAAGAAGAAGAAGAAGAAGAAGAAGAGAAGGAAACACCCCGACCCCGTGACCCCCTGACCCCGACACCCCGACCCCGACACCCCGACACCCGACCCCGACACCCCGACCCCTGACCCCGACACCCCGACCCCGACACCGACACCCCGACCCCGACACGACACCCCGACCCCGACACGGCACCCCGACCCCGACACGGCACCCCGACCCCGACACGGCACCCCGACACCGACACGACACCCCGACCCCCGACACCTCCCAAAAAGGTGCTCTTTGGCCTTCCAGAGGCCGACGAGGTCATATATTTGTGAATTATGAGTTAGGTCATATATTTTTCGATTTTGTTATGAAAAACATCATATATAATTGTGTTGATCGGGTAGATTTAAATGTGCAGTTGTTTCATCGCTGCGAGGTTTGGTGTTCGACGACCTCCCCGTGCGTTTGACGAGCTCTGCCCCTTCGTTCGTGGGTGAGCACAAATGACATGTCCTCCTCCCCCTTAATTATTTGCTCTGTTCCGGTGTTCGTGCCGATGAAACTTGATAGCTAGCTATATATCTGTCTTGAATCATCAGTATGCGTAACCCCGACCCCCGACACCCAGACACCGAAACAGCACCCCGACCCCGACACGGCACCCCGACCCCGACACGCCACCCCGACAGCCCGGCACGACACCCCGACCCCGACCCCCGACACCCTGACATCATATATTTTTCGATTTTGTTATGAGAAACATCATATATAATTGTGTTGATCGGGTAGATTTAAACATCATATATATTTTTTGATTTTGTTATGAAAAACATCATATATTATTATTCATGTCGGTATTTTTTTATGTTGTACTAATTTCGTTTACTCTTTGTCATGGCAGGTGTTGAAAGATGGTGGGCGCTGGTCGGGAGCGCTCCGAGGCCCCTTCTTCGTCGGCGCGTGGTGGGAGGTCTTCCATTCCACACGCACCTCTCCGCCGAGCGTTGCTGGACAGTATGGCGACACCGCCGGGCCCTTCTTCGTCGACAGCGGTGCCCAGCAGGGGACGAGGTAAGGGAGGGAAGAAGAGAGGAGCACGTGGTCGCGGGAGAGGAGGTAGGGTGACTGCTAGGGCGCCTTCCTCGCCGCCACCCCCAGCTGTTTCACCCGAGCACGTGACTGCTAGGGTGGACTCGTCCGAGGAGGAGGCTACACGGACTCCGGTCCACGAGCCTCGGCCCGGTCGACGGGCCTTCGGCCCACGAGACCCCGGAGGAGCACACGTCTGGATGGGGTACCTGGCCGGATGAGCCTGAGGGGCCGAGTGGCCATGCTGATGATGGCGGGGAGCCGACTGATATTGAGGAGGAGGGGGGCACCGTCTACCAGCGTGGTTGTACACGGCTCCCGTCCGTGCCGGCGACCCGCGAGCAGAGGTGGTTGATTTACCCTGATGGGGAGAGGTAAGTGCATTTAATCTTTTTGTACCTTCTGCATTCACGTTTCTTCAAATATCTAATGCGTTGGCCTTGTCATGCTGTAGGGGTTGGGACCACCATCATAGTGTCCGCCGGCCCAACTCCGTCCTTGGAGTGCTTTGCCGGCAAAACTTCCCGGGGTTTGTCACGTTGCCTGGTGAGGGTCGGCTTCCAGAGCTTGGATTGAGCTGGGAGCACTACTTGGCTGCCCCGGCCCCGCCGGGTGAGATTATCGACGGTGTCTTGTGCGACACGAGGGCAGACGTGGTGATCAGAAAGTTCTGGGTAATTTCTCCTTTACACATTTAAAAATCTTCAACTAGCTAGTTATTAATTGTACTAATCAATATTGTCTCATTTGATTGCAGACATTCTACAGGTGTGAGGAGGGATACGAGGAGGAGGCGGCAAATGTTATCGAGAACGTCTGCAAGCGCCTACTACAGAACTTACGGCACGAGGCTCGGGTGCAGGCTGTTCGAGACTACTACGCCTTGCGTGGTATCAAGAAGCCCAAGCCGGCGTGCCGCGATAAGTTCCTAAGTAAGGAGCAGTACATGAAGGTAATTCTTAAGGCCTTGTACTTACTTCCTTCATTTAGTAATTCATAGCCGTAGCGCTCAAGTTTCTATTTGCTAACTTAGGCGCCTCCGAGATGGTGTGCGGATCGGATGGATTGTTGGGAGGTGTTGGTCAATGAGTGGTGCTCAAAAGAATGGCTAGCCGTCCACAACGCGGCCAAGGACAAACGTGCCCAAATGGAAGGTGTGCCACACCATCAAGGCAGCTCCAACTTATATCAGTTCGGGCGGAACTGGGTATGTGGTTTGCTTCATGATTCATGCAATTCATTCATCATGCTAGCTTGAGCCCTTTAATTACTAATTTACTTTGTTTCTCTCTTTCAGGCACGCTACAATAAGGCGGATAAGGTGCCAGAGGTGTACGACCTGTATGCCATGGCCCGGACTGCCTCTTTCAAGAAAGTCAAGGCATTCTCTCCGTCTGACCTCGATGATGCAAACAACTTCACCAACATCTCCTCCCACGACAAGCTCGTGAAATATAGAGATGAGGGGAAGGCGAGGAAAGGGGAGGACTTTAACCCGAGCCAGGGTCCCACTGATCCAGAGCTGGTGATGATATCTGGTGGCGGGAGGTCCCATGGCTCCATAGCCATTGGAGATGGACTTATCCGTTGTCCTAGCACTCTCCCGGAGATCAAGGCACGCCAGTCGAGATCCTCTCCTGAGATAAGGCCTCGTGAACGGCCAGTCCAACTCGCCATCAAGGTTAGTTATAAGTACTCAGCTATCTTTCTCCATTACATTGTGTGTGCTTCCATCAATGATTACAAATGGTAACGAGGAGTGGTGCTGCAGGATGCTATACAGAGTGAGAGAGATAGAACGGAGAATCTTCTGGCGGAGGCGGCGGAGAGGCAGCGGGAGTTGGAGGAGAGGACGACAAAGATGTTGGAGGAGGAGAGGGCACGGAATGACATGCAGGCAAGGGCCATGTACGAGCTCCTTGTGGTAAGTTTCTTCTGCAGATTAGCCAAAACATTCATGTAGTGTTTGTCTCATTACTAACTAGTATGACTGAGTCGTCAAAACCAAATGTGCAGTCTGTGTGCGAGAAGACCGGTCAGACCACTCCGCCGATGCCAGTGATTGCTCCTGGGACCACGGTGAGTTTAATTTGAATGGACATTACTTGCTAGTCTTAACATTTGAGTGTCATCATGCTAACAAGACATTAGAAATGATCTTTGGTGCAGCGTAACTCCAGACAACCATCGTACGATCCTTCTCCAGCTACCGGCATGAGCCAGCCCGCTCCTACACCTCCATGATCATGGTAAGTTTCTCTAGTGTTTTGCTTAACAAATGCATAAAGACCTAGACTTAGCCTTATTTCCTCCAATATGCTTACCACAATGACCTAGACTTAGCATAATTAGCTTAATTAGCTCATAAACAATCCATTTTACCCAAGTTAGCTCTAAAATGACCCATTTTACCTTAGTTAGCTCATAAATGATCAATTTTACCCAAGTTAGCTCTAAAATGACCCATTTTACCTAGACTAGCTCCAAAATGATCCATTTTACCAATGTTAGCTCTAAAATGACCCATTTTACCTAGGTTAGCTCCAAAATGACCCATCTTACCTAGGTTAGCTCCAAAATGATACATTTTACCCAAGTTAGCTCTAAAATGACCCATTTTACCAAGATTAGCTCATAAACGATCCATTTCACCTAGGTTAGCTCATAAATATCATATATTCTTCTTCTTCTTCATTTTCTTCTTCTTCTTCTTCTCCAAAATGACATAAGTTAGCTCTAATATGCTTAGTTCACTCCAAGATGGCATAATTAGCTAGGCTGGCTCCATTTTACCTAAGTTGGCTCTAATATGCTAAGTTATCTCTACTATGCTTAGTTTCCTATAGGTTAGCTCCAAAATTACTTTTGTTAGCACAAAATGACCAAGTTTACATAATAAGCTTAATTATAGTCTTCTTCTTCTCCAAAATGACATAAGTTAGCTATAAGTTAGCTCTAATATGCTTAGTTCACTCAAAGATGGCATAATTAGCTAGGTTGGCTCCATTTTACCTAAGTTGGCTCTAATATGCTAAGTTATGTCTAATATGCTTAGTTTCCTATAGGTTAACTCCAAAATTACTTATGTTAGCACAAAATGACCAAGTTTACATAATAAGCTTAATTATAGTCTTCATCTTCTAGTATTCTTCTAGTCTTCTTCTAGTATTCTTCTAGTCTTCTTCTTCTTCTTCTTCATTTTTTTCTAGGTTAGCTCCGTTTTACTTAAGTATGCTTACTTCTTATAGTCTTCTTCTTCTTCTTCTTGTTCTTCATTTTCTTCTTCTTTTTCTAACATCTTGTTTATCATTTTGCAGATTTGATTTAATTCACGGAAGCTTGCATGGATGGAGTGCTTCTTTTCCATTTGTGCTTTTATAGATGGGGTGCTTGTTTGGATGAAATATGTTTCTTTTATATCGATGAACTATGCATGTATGGTAGGATGACACTATTGTAATATGTATGGTTCGATGCATGTATGTGGAACTTGCTATGTATGGTTGATGGAAATATGCATGTATGATGAAATTATATGTGTTGGATATCTCATATGTTTGCTGTGAACTTGCCATGTGAAAAATATATATGTATCATCTATTTGCTGTGAAAATGGTTGGGTATAAGAAAAAACAGAAAAAGAGGCAATGCAGGCTCTTTGTCGTCTGCTACCGACGGCAACGGGCTCTTTGCCGTCCGCCGCGGACGGCAAAGAAGCCATGTGGCAACCACCTGTGCTTCCTGGCAGCTGACCCATTTGGTCAGTTTGCCTACAGTGGCAGACGACAGAGGCTTGATGCTCGTTGCCATCAGCGGCAGACGGCAAAGGCTACCGTTAGACGCCTAACAGACTAACAGCGAATTTATTGTCGTCGGCTCTCTTTGCCGTCCGCCGCTGATGGCAAAGGCCCCTTTGCCGTCCACTTCAGAAAGCAGACGGCAAAGAAGCTCTTTACCGTAGCCTACTTTGCCAGAGCCTTTTGCCGTCCGCGGCAGACGGCAAAGGCCTTTGCCGTCCGCCATCCTTGCCTTTGCCGTCCACCGTGGCAGACGGCAAAGTAGCTGATTCCTGTAGTGGATGAAGATGGCCACCGGTGAGGGATCCCCCCCTCCGGTAGGGTGCCGGAACAGGGTCCCGATTGGTTTTTGGTGGCTACAGAGGCTTGCTGCGGCGGAAATCCCGATCTATTCTACTCCCTGATGTTTTTAGGGTATATGGATATATATATATATAGGCAAAAGAAGTCGGTCAGGGGAGCCACGAGGGGCCCACGAGGGTGGGGGCGCACGCAGGGGGCAGACACGCCTCCCTGCCTCGTGGCCACCTCGAAGCTTCCTTGACTTCAACTCCAAGTCTCCTGGATCACGTTCGTTCCAAAAATCACGCTCCCGAAGGTTTCATTCCGTTTGGACTCCGTTTGATATTCCTTTTCTGCGAAACACTAAAACAAGGGAAAAAATAGAAACTGGCACTGGGCTCTGGGTTAATAGGTTAGTCCCAAAAATAATATAAAAGTGTTTAATAAAGCCCATAAACATCCAAAACAGATAATATAATAGCATGAATACTTCATAAATTATAGATATGTTGGAGACGTATCAGCATCCCCAAGCTTAATTCCTGCTCGTCCTCGGGTAGGTAAATGATAAAAGCAATAATTTATGAAGTGTGAATGCTAGCAGGTGCACAAGTTTGATTAATGATCATTTCAATCACCTTTTCTAGCATCGTTATATGTCATAACAGTAGCTCATCTCATAAAGCTTCTCATGATCAAGTAACAAGCTGTTCACATGTTATAGTATAGATCATAAACTTTCTTGAAAACTAACAAACCGTGTTATTAGTCATCAAACAATTACAATTCATCTTATTTTTAGGAAGAGTCTATGTCAGAGCTTTGATTTAGCAAACTCCACATACTCAACTATCATTTAGTCTTTCACAATTGCTAACACTCACGCGATATTTATGGGTTCAAAGTTTTAATCAGACACAGAGAAAGATAGGGGCTTATAGATTCGCCTCCCAACCTTTTACCTCAAGGGTAATGTCAACAATAATAGTTCATGATGCCTTACATCCAATTCGATATATATATCAGAATCTTTCCAACACAATGTGCTTGCCAAAGGATAAAATGTAAAAAGGAAAGGTGAAGATCACCATGACTCTTGCATAAGGTATAAGACAAGAATAAAAGATAGGCCCTTTGTAGAGGGAAGTAGAGGTTGCCATGCGCTTTTATAGTTGGATGCACAAAATCTTACTGCGAGGGAACGCCACTTTATATTGCCACTTGTGATAGGGACCTTTATTATGCAGTCCGTCGCTTTTATTGCTTCCATATCACAAGATCGTATAAAGCTTATTTTCTCCACACTAAAAGATCATACATATTTAGAGAGCAATTTTTATTGCATCCACCGATGACAACTTACTTGAAGGATCTTACTCAATCCCTAGGTAGGTATGGTGGACTCTCATGGAAATACTGGTTTAAGGGATGTTTGGAAGCACAAGTAGTATCTCTACTTGGTGCAAAGAATTTGGCTAGCATAAGGGGGAAAGGCAAGCTCAACGTGTTGGGCGATCCATGACAATATACTTTATTTCAGATATAAGAAAACATAACCCGTTACGTTGTCTTCCTTGTCCAACATCAACCTTTTAGCATGTCATATTTTAATGAGTGCTCACAATTACAAAAGATATCCAAGATAGTATATTTATATGTGAAATCTCTCTTCCCTCAATATTCTTTCATGAATTGTTCAAGTGACCAATACAATGTTTGCTAACCTTCAATACATTTACCACCTCTACTTCTTATATGTGAAGTCATTACTCCCCATGGGATAAGCATATGAAACATATATAATTTCAGATTTATGATATTCAATTCATTCAACCATTTACTCATAGGATATAAGTGAAGCACACGAGTAAATGACAAACTACTCCAAAAAGATATAAGTGAAGATCAATGAGTAGTTAAATAATTATGTAGCTTTTTGAAGACTCTCTCTCATTTAAGAATTTCAGATCTTGGTATTTTATTCAAACAGCAATCAAAACAAAAGAAAATAAAATGGCGCTCCAAGCAAAACACATATCATGTGGTGAATAAAAATATAGCTCCAAGTAAAGTTACCGATGAACGAAGACGAAAGAGGGGATGCCATCCGGGGCATCCCCAAGCTTAGGCTCTTGGTTGTCCTTGGATATTACCTTGGGGTGCCTTGGGAATCCCCAAGCTTAGGCTCTTGCCACTCCTTATTCCATAGTCCACCGAATCTTTACCCAAAACTTGAAAACTTCACAACAGAAAACTCAACAGAAAACTCATGAGCTCCGTTAGCGAAAGAAAACAAAACACCACTTCAAAGTACTGTATTGAACTCATTACTTATTTATATTGGTGTTAAACCTACTGTATTCCAACTTCTCTACGGTTTATAAACTATTTTACTAACCATAGACTCATCAAAATAAGCAAACAACACACGAAGAACAGAATCTGTCAAAAACAGAACAATCTGTAGTAATCTGTAACTAACGCAAACTTCTGGAACTCAGAAAAATATACCAAAATAGGAAGACCTAAATAATTTGTTTATTGATCTGCTGCAATTGGAATCAGTATTTTAGCACGTTCTGGTGATTTTTAATAATTGTTTTCGTGAACAGAAAGTTTCTGGAATTTTCAGCAAGCTCAAATAATTTTCACCCAAGAAGATCCTATAGGTTTTACTTGGCACAAACACTAATTAAAACATAAAACCACATCTAACCAGAGGCTAGATAGATTATTTATTACTAAACAGGAGAAAAAAGGCAAAGAACAAAAATAAAATTGGGTTGCCCCCCAACAAGCGCTAACGTTTAACGCCCCTAGCTAGGCATGATGATTTCAATGATGCTCACATAAAAGATAGGAATTGAAACATAAAGAGAGCATCATGAAGAACATGACTAGCACATTTAAGTCTAACCCACTTCCTATGCATAGGGATTTTGTGAGCAAACAACTTATGGGAACAATAATCAAGTAGCATAGGAAGGCAAAACAAGCAAATCTTCAAGATTTTCAACACAGAGAGGAAACTTGATATTATTGCAATTCCTACAAGTATATATTCCTCCCTCATAATAATTTTCAGTAGCATCATGAATGAATTCAACAATATAACCAGCACCCAAAGCATTCTTTTCATGATCTACAAGCATAGAAAATTTATTACTCTCCACATAAGCAAAATTCTTCTCATTCGGAATAGTGGGAGTATCATAAGAAACTCAAATACTATAAATTGTTTCCACATTAAAAGGGTAATGTTCAGAGAAAGGGTACTCATAATCATGACAAGTTTTATAAATATAATCATCACTACTTTTTATAGCATAAGTATCAACACAATAATCATCATAAGTAGCAACTTTGTTCTCATCATAATCAATTGAAACCTCTTCTGAAATAGTGGATTCATCACTAAATAAAGTCATGACCTCTCCAAATCCACTTTCATAAATATTATAAGATTCAACACCCTCCAAAATAGTGGGATCATTACTTCCTAAAGTTGACACTCTTCCAAACCCACTTTCATCAATATAGTCATCATAAGTAGGAGGCATGCTATCATCATAACAAATTTGCATATCAAAACTTGGGAGGATAAAAATATCATCTTCATTAAACATAGCATCCCCAAGCTTGGGACAAACATTAATTGCAGCAAATATATTCTCAAACATGTCATTCTCATCAAACATAGCATCCCCAAGCTTGGGCCTTTTCATATCATGAGCATAATCACTCTCATCATTAATAGTATGGATAGCACCAATAGTATAGCAATTATCATCATCACAATGAGTAATAGGAGCAACATAATTTGGGAGGGATACCTTTCTACCGTTGCTTCTCCGTCTTTTCTTTTCTTCTTCACATCATGTGTGGGTGTCGGAGTAAATGGCCATGGGTAGCCTTACCGACTCCCCCTGGCTCTTCAAAAAATTACCAGGCCAATCGAGCCTTCAAGCATCCAGAGCACGGGGCCGCCCTCCTCTGGCCGGCTATCACCAAGGCCGACTACCAGAAGGCGACCCGGCCTCAAAAACCTTCCCGAAGAGAGCTACGAGATGGCCGACTCCAGGAAGCCGGCCCCAAGAGGACCAACTCCCAGAAGCCGGCCATGAAGAAGGCCGACTCCCAGAAGCCGGCCAAGGCAGCACCCTCAAGGGCTCCACCCACATAACGGTGATGAGACGGGGCGTGGCTATAGTACAGCCTGCCACCCCCGAATCCCGGAGCATGCATGGCCACAGTGCGCCGTACGGGTCAGCCATCCCCCGTCTGGCGCGGCACTGTTGCCATGTTGACCGTGACGTCACCCACGACAGGCGCCAGTACGGCCCGCGGGCGGCGGGCCCCTTCAGCCAGAGAGGACGCTCGAAGGTGGCCAGGCCTCCCCTAGTCGGCCTGAGGCATAGCCGGCTCCAAATAGCCGGCTACCTCCCTCCCTCGAAGTATGTGCATCATTAAGGAGACAAGACGAGGTGAGGCTACAGTGAGAGCCCGCCAGGCGGCGGCACTGTAGCCACGCTTACCTCGACAAAGCCCTCGTCATCAGGGGCGAGGCAACACTAACCAGCCGCTGACAAGGCCCCTAGGCGGTGGGACTGGCCTATCGACCAAGAGGCCGGCAGCCGGCAGGACCCACCAGTCGGCGGGCCCCAACGGTCGGCGGAGAAGCCGGCGAGCACAGACACTGACGGCTGGGACCCGCACCCAGTCGGATTACCATTGTATCCCTGGGGGTAGGCCTATATAAACCCCCCAGGGCACCCATGCAAAGGGTTGATCCCTAAGATAGTTTTAGCCACCACGTAGAGGGAAGAGGAGAGCTAGCCTTGCCTTTCTTCCTCCTCTAGCCAAACAGCTCAAGGAGCACTTGTAGCTACTTGTGTTGATCTAGTGATCACGCGGAGACCCTGCAGAGTAGGACTAGGGGTGTTATCTCCACGGAGAGCCCCGAACCTGGGTAAGATTCGCCGGCGTGCATGTCTTTGCCTTATCTTGTTTCCAGGCACCGGCGATGTCTTACTGGCTCCCACAATGATAAGCCACCCGTTGGCATATTGTCGCACCTACCACCCGACATTTGGCGCCCACCGTGGGGCCAGGTGCACCGTCGTCCGGAGACCTGTTCTGGACGGGAACCCTTTTCCTCCCCCGCGAGCGTAGCCAGCCCACTACGCCCGATGGCGCTTGCCCTGACACGCTGCAAGGCGTCGATGACGCCTGTGCGGCGAGCTGCCTCGCCGATCTTCTTGGCGAGGCTCGCATCTCCGACGAGCCTGCGTCCGACACGGGCACGGACTTCCCCGAGAGCCGCCTCGTCAGCCCCCTCGACCAGCTTCACGTCTCCAGCGAGCTTGCTGTGGACTTGGAGTCGGTCGGCTCCACCGACCCGATGCTTGTCGACTCCGACACGGCATCGCTGGATGCCTTCCCCACTAACATGGTGATCATCGATGACCCTCTCCCTCGAGCCGACAGTGGCAGCAATGCTGTTGCTGAGGTGCTGGTCATCAGCCACGGCGCCGTCTCGGGCGAGAACGCCCACGACGCCCTACAAGCGGCGCTGCACGACTTGTCCGTCCCCATCCCGGCCGATGCCGACGTCGAGACTCTGGAGGCACGCCGCCTCGCCCTCATCGCAGAGGGCCAGAAGATAGCATCCATGAGACGCCTCACTGAGGCTCACCAACGCGAAGTCGACCGCGTCGCCTTTGGTACGCCGCCTCCTGGCGGGCCGAGCCGTGCCAGCCTCGTCAAGAAGCACGGCGCTGCCATCGCCAGCATGATGGGAGCAGACCGCCCAGTCTACGCCACGCCACTCAAGAACCCGCGTGCCGCTCAGGCGGCCGTAGAAGAGCTGAACGGGCTGGGGGCTGATGAGCTCCCCTACATGACTAGACGCATCCAGCAGCTGATCGACGCGGCAGCAGAACGGCACGAAGCCGGCGCCCGCGCTGAAAGTCCTCCCCCACGCCGAGAGCACGCCGCGACATCCCGGACGCCGACCGCAAGCGGCGCCCGCGCAAGAAAAGACAAGGAGCCGGCTGCTAGCCGCAGTCGGACTCGGGTCACCATTGAGCGTGACGCAGAAGGCCGCCCCCGAGTGGTGGAACGACAAGGCAATCCGCCTCCCCCCCCGCCTCGTGGGGAGAGATATCCCACCCCGCCGCCTGTCACGCATCCGACTCTCGGCGGCCGACTAGGCCACCGCGAAGGAGTCGGCGAGAATGATGCCCGCCACCAGATCGACCGCCTAGCGCGATCCCTGGCGCTAGAAGAAGAAGATGATGTCGGCCCACCTTGCTTTGGCCCCCGCATCCGCGACGAGCCATTCCCCAAAGGGTTCTCACTCCCAAGAGACACGCCAAAATATAACGGCTTCGTGAAGCCGGAAGATTGGTTGATCGACTACTCTACCGCAGCCAGCATAGCAAACGGCAACAGGCGCGTTGCCGTGAGGTACATCCCTCTCATGCTTCAAGGCACGGCACGCACCTGGCTGAACAGCCTCAAACCCTACAGCGTCAACAGCTGGCTAGACTTCACGGAAGTCTTCGTCCGCAACTTCACCAGCACATACAAGCGGCCTCCCAAGCCCCGCCAGCTCTCCTTATGCGTCCAAGGGCCCAGCGAATCGACTCGCGACTACCTCACGCGTTGGGCCGAGCTCCACAACTCCTGCGAGGGGGTGCACGAGGTTCAAGCCATAGAGTACTTCACCGCGGTGCCGAGAGGGCACCCTCCTCAAGCACCGACTCCTCTGCGACGAGCCGACTACCCTCGACGAGCTGCTGATCATAGCAGACAAGTACGCCACAGCCGACTCCTCAATGAAGACCAAGCTCCGAGTGGACGCCTCTGGAAAGGTTCTCGCTCCGCCCTATGCCGCCTTCCACCAGTCGGCAAGTAGCCACCATCGAAGACGAACAGCCGGAGGAGCTGCCCGCGCCCAAGAAGAAGGGCGGCAGGCCGGCTTGGCAGCCGGCCTTCTCCTACGAGCAAACTCTTGATGCCCCCTGCAAGTTCCACAGCGGCGCGAAGCCGTCCAACCACACGACCCGGAAGTGCCATTGGCTCACGCGGATCTCCAAGGGCGAGGGGCTGCTGCCGCCTCCACCTCCTGGCCCGCCGCCTCCAGCCCCTCAGCAGCCGGCTGTTCGACCAGCAGTCGGAGCCATTCAAGATGAGTTCCCGGATGAGCACGCCGCCTACGTCGTCTTCACGAGCCAAATTGAAGACAAGCGCAGTCGGCGCCGACAGCACCAAGAAGTCAGTGCGGTCGCCTCCAGCAACCCCGAGTTCATGCATTGGTCTGAGAAGCCTATCAGCTGGAGCCAAGCCGATCACCCAGAGGTGATGCCGTCTCCCGGCTCTTATGCATTGGTGTTGGACGCCACCCTCGCGACAGAAAGGCGAGCTGCCCATTTCTCCCGTGTGCTGATTGATGGTGGAAGCAACATCAACATACTGTACCGCGACACCATGGAGAAGTTGAACATCAAGGCGAAGCAACTCATGCCAAGCCGGACCGTGTTCCATGGCATCGTACCCGGCTTGTCCTGTTCCCCAATCGGCAAGATCAAGATGGATGTTCTCTTCGGAGACAAGGATCACTTTCGCCGAGAAGCGATCTGGTTTGAAGTAGTGGATCTAGAGAGCCCTTGCCATGCCTTGCTTGGCCGACCTGCCCTGGCCAAGTTCATGGTTGTGCCCCACTACGCCTACCTCAAGATGAAGATGCCGAGTTCAAAGGGGATCATCACCATAGCTGGAGACTACAAGAAGTCCACCGAGTGCGCTGCGGCTAGCAGCCGACTGGCCGAGTCCCTCGTGATTGCTGAAGAGAAGAAGATACTGGACCGAGTCGTGGCCATGGCCGGCAAGCAGCCGGCCCTGTCCCCTAACCCCAAGGAATATGATGCTCAGGGCTCCTTCCAGCCAGCCAAGGAAACAAAGAAGATACCTTTGGCCCCGAAGAACCCGGAGAGGTTTGCTGTCATTGGTGCAAACCTGGACAACAAATAGGAAGACGAGCTCATCGACTTCCTCTGTGAGAATCGGGACATCTTTGCATGGTCCCCAAAGGACATGCCGGGTGTTCCGAAGGATTTCGCCGAGCACAAGCTACACGTCTGAGCGGACGCAAAACCAGTCAAGCAGCCTCTCCGCCGACTGTCGGAGGAGAAGAGAAGGATCGTAGGAGAAGAGATAGCCCGGCTCCTGGCAGCCGGCTTCATTATGGAGGTGTTTTTTCCAGAGTGGCTTGCCAACCCGGTCTTGGTGTTGAAGAAGAACAATGAATGGTGTATGTGAATAGATTACACCAGCCTCAACAAAGCCTGCCCCAAAGATCCGTTTGCCCTACCACGGATCGATCAAGTGATAGACTCCACAGCCGGATGCGAGCTGTTGAGTTTCTTGGATGCTTACTCAGGCTACCACCAGATCAAGTTGGACCCAGCCGACCGCCTGAAGACCGCCTTCATCACACCATTCTGAGCTTTCTGCTACCTGACTATGACATTCGGCTTGAGAAATGCCAGTGCCACTTTTCAGCGTTGCATGCAGAAATGCCTCCTCAAGCAACTCGGCAGAAATGCCCACGTCTATGTAGACGATATTGTGGTGAAGACGGAGAAGCGCGGCACCCTGCTGGAAGACCTCAGAGAAACATTTGCCAACTTGCGCCGATTTCAAATCAAGCTCAACCCTGAGAAATGCGTGTTCGGAGTACCAGGCGGCCAGCTTCTAGGCTTTTTGGTCTCCGAACGCGGCATTGAGTGCAACCCAGTGAAGATCAAGGCCATAGAGAGAATGGAGATTCCTACCAAGCTACGAGACGTTCAGAATTTTACTGGGTGCCTGGCCTCCCTAAACCGCTTTATCAGCCGGCTAGGGGAGAAGGCTCTCCCCCTGTACCGACTCATGAAGAAGTCCACCCACTTCGAGTGGAACGACCAAGCAGACCAAGCTTTCCACGAGTTGAAGAAGATGCTGACCACACCGCCTGTCCTGGCAGCGCCGACTGAGAAAGAGCCCATGCTCCTTTACATTTCTACGACTAGCCGAGTGGTCAGTACAGTCATCGTGGTCCAACGTCCAGAAGAAGGCCAAGCTCAGTTAGTCCAGAGGCTGGTATATTATTTGAGTGAAGTACTGTCCACCTCGAAGCAAAACTACCCGCATTACCAGAAGATGTGCTATGGAGTGCACTTCGCCGCCAAGAAGCTGAAGCCCTACTTTCAAGAGCATCCCATCACGGTCGTATGCACTGCCCCGCTTGCCGAGATCATAGGCAGTCGGGATGCATCCGGCCGGGTGGCTAAGTGGGCCATTGCGTTGGCTCCTTTTTCTACCAGCCCCGCACCGCCATCAAGTCCCAAGCACTGGCCGACTTCCTTGTCGACTGGGCCGAGACCCAGTACCTACCGCTGGCTCCCGACTCCACTCATTGGCTGATGCACTTTGACGGATCCAAGATGCGCACCGGCTTGGGAGCCGGCATCGTCCTCACCTCTCCCAAGGGCGACAAGCTCAGATACACATTGCAAATTCATTTTTCCGCCTCCAACAATGTGGCCGAGTACGAGGCGCTCATACACGGTCTCCGGCTAGCCAAAGAACTCGGCATATGCCGGATCCTGTGTTGTGGCGACTCAGATTTGGTGGTCCAGCAGTCAACTGGCAACTGGGATGCCAAGGACGCAAACATGGCGAGCTATCGATTCCTCGTCCAGCAAATCAGCGGATACTTTGAAGGGTGCGAGTTCCTCCACGTGCCACGGGCCGACAACGAGCAAGCAGATGCCCTGGCACGGATCGGCTCCACCCGACAAGCTATACCAACCGGCGTTTCTCTCCAGCGCCTCCTCAAACCGTCTGTCAAGCCGTCTCCAGAATCGGACTCCATCTTCGTACCGCCTGCCCCTGATGCAGTCGGATCCGACTTGGGGAACCTAGCAGGCGGCTCGGGGACTTCGACAAGCGTCCTGGGGACTGCCGTAGTCGCACCCGGCTCGGGGACTTCAGAACCCGGCCCGGGGACTGCAGCAGTCAGCCCGGGGACTGCAGTAGTCGGCCCGGGGACGGCAACGACACAACAGACGGTGGCCGACTCCAACTCTTCACCATCCAACCCACCCACCCGGGTCAGAGTAGCCGTACTGACAACAGAAGAAGTCACAACTCCATCATGGGCCCAACCCATCCTCAACTTCCTAGTAAACAGAGAGCTGCCGACTGATGAGATCTCGGCAAGACTAGTTCAACACCGAGCCGGAGCATACGCAATAATAAACAGAGAACTTGTTAAGCGTAGTGTCACTGGAGTCTTCCAGCGCTGCGTCGAGCCAGAGAAGGGCATAGCAATACTCAAGGATATCCACCAAGGCGAATGCGGCCACCACGCGGCGTCAAGATCACTTGTCGCCAAAGCCTTCCGCCATGGTTTCTTCTGGATGACTGCTTTGGAAGACGCCAAGGAATTAGTCAAATGCTGCAAAGGATGCCAAGTCTTCAGCTCCAAGCAACACCTGCCGGCTTCTGCACTCAAGACCATCCCCTCACCTGGGCCTTTGCCGTTTGGGGGCTGGACATGGTGGGCCCATTCAAGACAGCCCGCGGCGGCATGACACATCTGCTTGTCGCCGTGGGCAAATTCACCAAGTGGATTGAAGCGAAGCCAATCAAGAAGCTGAACGGGCCGACTGCCGTGACATTCATCGCAGATATCACCACTCGGTATGGTATACCACACAGCATCATCACCGACAATGGCACGAATTTTGCCAAGGGAGCACTGGCACGTTTCTGCGCGACATAGGGCATCCGACTGGACTTAGCGTCCGTTGCCCACCCGCAGTCAAACGACCAGGTCGAGCGAGCAAATGGCCTCATCCTCTCTGGCATCAAGCCCCGACTGGTCGTACCACTGGAGCGTTTGGCCGGCTGCTGGCTCGATGAGCTGCCGGCTGTCCTCTAGAGTCTGCGTACTACCCCGAACAAGTCAACCGGCTTCACTCCTTTCTTCCTTGTATATGGTGCCGAGGCTGTCATCCCAACTGACATCGAGTTCGACTCGCCTCGGGTCACCATGTACATGGAGGCGGAGGCCAAGGAAGCACGAGAAGACGGTGTCGACCTGCTGGAAGAGGCCCGGCTGTTAGCACTCAGCAGGTCCGCCATCTATCAGCAGGGTTTGCGCCGTTACCACAACCGGAAGGTCAAGCCAAGATCCTTCCAAGAAGGCGATCTTGTGCTCCGGCTGATCTAGCGAACAGCCGGCCAGCACAAGCTCTTGGCCCCTTGGGAAGGCCCATTCGTCATCAGCAAGGCCCTAGGCAACGACTCCTACTACCTGATCGACGCACAGAAGCCGAAGGCACGCAAGAGGGATGATTCCGGCAAGGAGTCGGAACGACGATGGAACACCAATCTCCTGAGAAGATTTTACAGTTAAAAGCAGTATGTATCACGCTACCTTTTTGTATTAAGTACAAGACAATGGGCCCCCCCGAGGCACACTCAGGGACTACCCTCTTTTTATCTATGAATGACGAGTGTCATACCCATGAATGTACTATTACATTTGATTTTCTATCTGGCACCGGGTTCGACTAGTCAGCCCGGGGACTTGCCGCCTTGAGTTATATTAAAGTTCTACCTGCAGTCAGACAAGTAGTGTGCCAGCACCCGAGCCCTCTCTTGTTGAAAGTCGCAGCTCGAAGAACCGACTGGCAAGAGCCAAAGGCAGGAAAGGATGCCCACACGAAAAATGGCTAAGGACTAATGAACCTATATAACACAAGCCGGCCTCCCAGCACGCCAACCGGCTGTCAGAACAGCCGGCTGGCCGGCTACCCATTCACTTTGCTACAATCCAAGAAAGTTAGAGTACTTGCCCTCCCAACCGGCCAAGCACTTCTCCAGCCACAGACTGCAGAGCAGCTGTCCGTCTGGGAAGGCGGCGACCAAGGGAGGGCGGCAAAGGAAACAGCCAAAGGATGAAAAGCAAGAACAGTGGGAAGCCAAACACATGCATGATTATATTTAGACAAAAGCCTTCGAAAGGCCGGCACTTAACATAGTTTGAATACACCCCCAGTGGGTGGAACTGCGCAAATTTAACAAAATACTGTTCAAAGAGTAATAAAACAGGAAAGTAAAGGAGCCAGATTAGGCTAAGGGCGCAACAGGCGAGTCGGGCCTGTCGGTGGAGACGGCAGCGCCGGCTGGAGGAGTGGCCGGCTGGCGAGTCTTGGCTTGATCATCGCCGGCTGCAGGCGGTGCGCTCGCACGTGCCTTGTTGCTAGAGGCACGGTGAAGCTGAGGCTGGCCGGGTGCTCCACCATCTGGCACGGCGTCTTCACCATCCTCCTCCTCCTCCTCGCCCTCGTCGCGGGAGTCGATCTCCTCCGCCGAATCCTCGCCATCTGCTGGGTTCAGCCCGAACCACTCTTGCGGCTGAGCAACGCCGTTATCATCCACCTCAGGAGCAAAGGCGCTGGTGTCGGTGTAGTCGGCGATCGCCGAGGCACGTGGATGATAGCCGGCCGCGCCGGCTCCAGCTCCGTGTCGGCCTCCTGCCGCCAGGTGGCCAGCTGGTCCAAGCTCAGCTCAGGATACCAGGCTTTGACGAACTCCAGCGCCTGCCTGGCGCCTGACCGAGCTGCAGAAGCCTTCCAGGCCTCGAAGCGGCCGGCCGCTACCTCCAGCCAGTCGGCAGTCCGACTGAGGGTGCGGGGAATCACCTCGCCGGGCCAGAGAGCGGCCAGCACCTGCGCCCCAACACGTTGAAGCCGGCGGAGCATGCGGTGAGCCGGCTGGAGGCGTCCTTGAATCGCCAGGAGCTGTTCCTCAAGCGACCGGCGAGCGTTCGGCGCGATCTCAGCGCCAGCCTGCCTTTGCGCCCCGCGGTGGGCCTCGACGACCTGGTTGGCGGAAGCAGAGTAACCAGGGAAGTACTCTGCACAAGAAAGAAAGAAAGAGAAAGAAGAGAAAAATACAAAGTTAGAGAATGAACCAAACGGCAAGCGGCAAGCAAGGAACAAAGAAGAAGGCGACCTACTGTCAACCAAGTCTTCGATCTGGCCGTAGCCGTTGATCAACGACTGCCTCACCTCAGCCCAGCTCGCCGCCTCGGTCTCGTACTCGGCTTGGAGGGTGGCCTCGCTGTCCTGCACCGCCTTCAGGGCCGCCTTGTGACTCTCGTCCTGGTCAGCCAGTTTCTTGACCAGGCGGTGACGCTCCTGAACCAAGGCGTCAAACTCGGCTTCCTTGGCGCGAAGGGCGGTCTGGCACCCACCCAGCTGCTCCCTCAGGCTGGCATTAGCCTCTGCAGATATGGCAAAGAAGAAAAAAGCAATAAGAAAGCAGTCGTCAGGAAAGATCCGACCCGACTGCTCAGCAGTTGGCCCGAATCTCGGGGACTACACCCAGTGGGTGTGCTGACGCGCCCCCGCATGAGATAAAAGATGAAGCACTTACTCCGGCTCTCAGTTAGATCTGCAGTCTTCTGGGTCAGCTCCCGAGCCTGGGAGTTGAAGGCAGCCGCACGGAGGTTGTGGTAGTCCTGCAAGTCGGACAGAGAAGCGAATGAGAACAACATAGCAAACAAAGTCTACCAAGAAGTTCCAAGCCACCTTCTCAGCAGCCGACTCAGAACTCGGGGACTACACCCAGTGGGTGCGCTGACGCGCCCCCACGGAAGAAACCAAGATCAGGAAGCAAAAAATGGGAAGACTCACCCGAATGGCCGCCCGTGTCGCGAGGAACTCGTCATTATACTGCCTCAGCACTGCGGCCTGGGACTGAAGCCGGTTCCGGACTTCTTGCACCGCCACATTCACCACGGTCGTCACACCACCCGGCGTCCACCCCGAGTTGGTGCTGGCCGTCTCCACGTCCTGGGCCGACGAGCTGGAGCCCGCGGCCTTCTGCGGGTCTGGGGCCGAAGTTGCCTTCCCCGCGCGCTGGCGCGATGGCGACCGGACCACCAGGTCCACCCTCACAGCCGGCTCGCCTCCAGCCGATTGCGCAGGTGGCGCGTTAGGCCGGCTGCCTTGGGCCGCCCCAGTCGGCGATGGCGGTGCCGCCTCCCTCTCCTGGACGACGACGTCGTCCTCCTCCCTCTCCAACCCCGGCAGGTCGCCACCGGCTTCCTCTGGCGGGGGCTTCGGGATCTCGGGCACCACGGCGCACAGGGGGGTGACAAGCACGGCCCCGGTCGCTGCAGCTGCAGCCTCCGCCTGAGCCTTGGCCGCCGCGTCGGCTTGTGCCTTCGCCGACTCCGCCGCCTCCTCCTGCGCCGCCTTGGCAGCAGCCGCCCTCAGCTCTTCCGCCTCCCGCTCCTCCCGCGCCTCCCACGCATTTCGCTCCGTCGTCGGTTGAAGCTCGGCGCGGGGGTCCACGCGGCGGGTGCTCCCGGATCCTCCCGGCGATCCAACCACGGAGGCGGCAGCGACCCGCTCAAGAGAAAGCGGAGCCCTGTTTTTTGAGTCGAGACAAGGATTCAGAAACCGACTAGAAAAGAAGAAGGAATACGCGAGGGAATCGACACTTACGCTGAAACCTTTTGCGGCTGCTTCACCACTTTGCGTAAGCGGGCCGCCTTCGCGGCTGCCTCGTCCCGCCTGGTCGCCGCCGCCCCGCCCTTGGGCTTCTTCGGCCGACTGCCGAATAGGCCCGACGAGGCCCGGCGCTTCTGTGCGCTGCCTCGGGCAGCCGGCGTGGCAGATGAGCCCATGCCTTGATCAGACGCCGGCTGGTGGCGCGAGACGATTTCCGCCTTGTCGTCATCTGGCCAGTCGTCGAAGCTGGCTCCAAGCCCGGAGCCGCCTGCTTCGCCGCCTACTTCGCCGCCTCCTGCCTCGGTGTTATCATCCATGGTGGCCGCCCCCAAGTCGGGGTCCTCCAAGTCATGCTCCGCCCGGTCGGGGAGAAATTGGCGATCCGCCCCCGCTGTCCCGGCCGCAGGTCGAAGGAGAGGGCTTTGCCAAGACGTGCCGACTGGTCAGAGTCGGCCAAGAAAAACTTGGTGACAAAACTAAAATAAGAGAAGATAAAGAAAGCATACCATAGGCGGGGGATTGGCACGGGAGTATGGCTCCTTGCCAAACTGCCACTCTGCGGAGAGCTTGCAGTTCGCGAGATAGTTCACCATATGAGCCACCTCGTCATGAGGCATCTCCTTGGTGCACATCCGACTCGAATCAAGTTGGCCGCTCATTTGACTGATCAAATGAGGGCGGCTTTCAAGCGGGAGCACCCGGCGCACCATGAAGGCGGCCAGAAGGTCGGACCCAGTCAGGCCCTCCGACTGGATCATTACCCGGAGTCGGGCGACGGCGGCGGCTCCAGCCGGCGACAGCGTCCTGGCCCGATAGGACCACTAGGGCCGCCTCCCAGCCGGCGGACCGGCTACGTAAGCTGGCAAATTGACGTAGTCGCCTTGCGGGGCGACGTTCTTCACGCAGAAGTACGATTTCTGCCAGCGCTTCACCGACTGGATCAGCGTGATGACAGGGAAGGATTGTCGGCTGCCGGCCTCCGCATCGCGATGAAGGCACCGCTCTGAGCCGGCACGCCCTGCATGCGGGTGCCGAGCTTGCATTGGAAGAATTCCCCCCAGAGCTCGAGGGTGGGAAGAACGCCAAGAAAGCCCTCACACAGAGTGACGAAGGCGGACAGCAGCACCACCGTGTTGGGTGTGAGGTGGTGCGGCTAGAGCTGATAGAATTCAAGGAAGGAGCGGAAGAAGGCGCTAGCGGGCAGGCCAAGGCCGCGCAGGAAATGCGAGCGGAAGAGTACCCGCTCGCCTTCCTCCGGCTCCGGCGTGATCTCCTTCTTCGGCGCGAGACGGACCCGCACCTGGTCCTTGCTGGGCAACCGCCGCGTCTTGCGGAGGAATTCGATGTGGTCCGCGTGGACGTTGGAGCCATCCCAGTCTCCGCCGTACCGCATGATGGCAAGAAGCTGACGAGAAAGGGCGCGGCGACGGCGAAAACATGGCCCCGCGGCGGCAAAGCTGCGGGGTAGTGCGAAGATTAGAGGGACGGCGCGGCGGCGAAGGGCTACTGCGATGGAGAGAAGGAAGAAGAAGATGGAGGAGCGAGGGTAAGCGTGTGAGCCTCTGCCGCTCCCCCTCCTCCCCCTACTTATAGCCTCGTGCGGCGAAGCCAAGGAGGCGAGGCGTGGGAGGGAACGTGGGATTAACTGCGCCCACTCCCCCACGTCCCGCAATTATTGTGCCCTAACGACGTGCAGAAACTGCCGTCGGAAGGCGTGCGGCCCGCTTTGGGCCACAGAGAATCCGCGCCTGGGCCTAGGCGTGGGAGTGATGGGCCCCCAGCCTGCGGCGACATCCCGTCGCGCACGTGGGTTGGCAGGCTTTTTTCAGCCGGAGGGTGCCACGTGGTACGCGGGCGGCGAGCGGCCGGCCCGCAACCCGGCGTGCGCACCAACCGACTCCCGCCTTCAGACTTCAAAAATTTCGCCAAGATGGCGCACCCAACCGAAGCCGGCTCCTAGCTGCTGGCTCGTCAAGATAAGAAGCTGACCGAGCTTCTCGACCTCCTCTTAGCCTCGAAGCCCAACCAGCTTCGGGGACTACTGTCGGAGTAAATGGCCACGGGTAGCCTAACCGACTCCCCCTGGCTCTTCAAAATATTACCAGGCCAATCGAGCCTTCAAGCATCCAGAGCACGGGGCCGCCTTCCTCTGGCCGGCTATCACTAAGGCCGACTACCAGAAGGCAACCCGGCCTCAAAAACCTTCCTGAAGAGAGCTACGAGATGGCCGACTCCAGGAAGCCGGCCCCAAGAGGACCGACTCCCAGAAGCCGGCCATGAAGAAGGCCGACTCCCGGAAGCCGGCCAAGGAAGCACCCTCAAGGGCTGCACCCACATAACGGTGATGAGACGGGGCGTGGCTACAGTACTGCCTGCCACCCCTGAATCCCGGAGCATGCAAGGCCACAGTGCGCCGTACGGGTCAGCCATCCCCCGTTCGGCGCGGCACTGTTGCCATGTTGACCATGACGTCACCCACGATAGGCGCCAGTACGGCCCGCGGGCGGCGGGCCCCTTCAGCCAGAGAGACGCTCGAAGGCGGCCAGGCCTCCCCTAGTCGGCCTGAGGTGTAGCTGGCTCCCAATAGCCGGCTACCTCCCTCCCTCGAAGTATGTGCATCATTAAGGAGACAAGACGAGGTAAGGCTACAGTGAGAGCCCGCCAGGCGGCAGCACTGTAGCCACGCTTACCTCGACAAAGCCCTCGTCATCAGGGGCGAGGCAACAGTAACCAGCCGCCGACAAGGCCCCCAGGCGGTGGGACCAGCCTGTCGACCAAGAGGCCGGTAGCCGGCGGGACCCACCAGTCGGTGGGCCCCGACGGCCGGCGGAGAAGCCAGCGAGCACAGACACTGACGGCTGGGACCCGCACCTAGTTGGATTACCATTCTATCCCTGGGGGGTAGGCGTATATAAACCCCCCAGGGTACCCATGCAAAGGGTTGATCTCTAAGATAGTTTTAGCCACCACGTAGAGGGAAGAGGAGAGCTAGCCTTGCCTTTCTTCCTCCTCTAGCCAAACAGCTCAAGGAGCACTTGTAGCTACTTGTGTTGATCTAGTGATCATGCGGAGACCCCGTAGAGCAGGACTAGGGGTGTTATCTCCATGGAGAGCCCCGAACCTGGGTAAGATTCGCCGGCGTGCATGTCTTCACTTTCCAGGCACCGGCGATGTCTTACTGCCTCCCACAATGATAAGCCACCCGTTGGCACATGTCGCACCTACCACCCGACAGTGGGTTCAATCCTCTTTTTGGAGCTCCTTATTAATGAGATTGGTTGAGTAGAAGGCTCCTCCTCATTACCTGATTCATCATAAGAAATAATAGGAGAATATTGGGAATTCTCTTCCCTTTCGTTAGTATTCTCTTGATCTTCTATTTGTTTTCTTTTCTTTATGTAATTGACAATATAAGGATTTTCAATACAATTCACCGCACAATACATATAAATTTCCTCTAGATCAAAATCAAGAACTCTTTCAAGGGCAAATTCTGGAATAACCTTAGTTATACATTTCATGTCTTCATAACCCAAAAGCAAACTAAGTTCATTATGGTGTGCAAGGGAAATCAAGTCACCACAATTTTTGGACACGATACGACCATGAAACAATTTGCATTGGATATTTAAATGACCACGTTCATTGCAAAGCTCACAAGGATGACTGAGAAAATTTAATTTTTCAGCACAAACATCTAGCCTTTCTCGCAACCATTTGGTTTTTAAATACTTATGCCTCTTACAATATCTATCTTCCCTTTTTGGTATGTATTTGGAAACTCTATGCACTCCACAGAAATCAACATGCTTATAAGAGACATTTTCATCATGACTAGTGCAATCATCATTAGTACTATGGATATTCAAAGAGTTCATACTAACAACATTGCAATCATGCTCATCATTCAAAGATCTAGTGCAAAACATTTTATAGATTTCTTCTCCTAGCACTTGAGCACAATTTTCCTTTCCATCATTATCACGAAAGATATTAAAAAGATGAAGCGTATGAGACAAACTCAATTCCATTTTTTGTAGTTTTCTTTTATAAACTAAACTAGTGATAAAACAAGAAACAAAAAGATTCGATTGCAAGATCTAAGGATATACCTTCAAGCACTCACCTCCCCGGCAACGACGCCAGTAAAGAGCTTGATGTCTACTATGTAACCTTCTTCTTGTAGAAGTTGTTGGGCCTCCAAGTGCAGAGGTTTGTAGGACAGTAGCAAATTTCCCTCAAGTGGATGACCTAAGGTTTATCAATCTGTGGGAGGCGTAGGATGAAGATGGTCTCTCTCAAACAACCCTGCAACCAAATAACAAAGAGTCTCTTGTGTCCCCAACACACCCAATACAATGGTAAATTGTATAGGTGCACTAGATCGGCGAAGAGATGGTGATACAAGTGTAATATGGATGATAGATATAGGTTTTTGTAATCTGAAAATATAAAAACAGCAAGGTAACAAGTGGTTAAAGTGAGCGTAAACGGTATTGCAATGCTAGGAAACAAGGCCTAGGGCTCATACTTTCACTAGTGCAAGTTCTCTCAACAATAATAAAATAATTGGATCATATAACTATCCCTCAACATGTAACAAAGAGTTACTCCAAAGTCACTAATAGCAGAGAACAAACGAAGAGATTATTGTAGGGTACGAAACCACCTCAAAATTAATCTTTCGGATCAATCTATTCAAGAGTTCGTACTAGAATAAAACCTTAAGATACAAATCAACCAGAACCCTAATGTCACCTAGATACTCCAATGTCACCTCGAGTATCCGTGGGTATGATTATACGATATGCATCACACAATCTCAGATTCATCTATTCAACCAACACAAAGAACTTCAAAGAGTGCCCCAAAGTTTCTACCGGCGAGTCAAGACGAAAACGTGTACCAACCCCTATGCATAAGTTCACAAATGTTACGGAACCCGCAAGTTGAGGACCAAAACATACATCAAGTAGATCACGTGAATATCCCATTGTCACCACAGATAAGCACATGCAAGGCATACATCAAGTGTTCTCAAATCCTTAAAGACTCAATCCGACAAGTTAACTTCAAAGGGAAAACTCCATCCATTACAAGAGAGTAGAGGGGGAGAAACATCATCAGATCCAACTATAATAGCAAAGCTCGCGATACATCAAGATCGTGCCAAATCAAGAACACGAGAGTGAGAGAGAGAGAGAGAGATCAAACACATAGCTACTGGTACATACCCTCAGCCCCGAGTATGAACTACTCCCTCCTCGTCATGGAGAGCGCCAGGATGATGAAGATGGCCACCGATGAGGGATCCCCCCTCCGACAGGGTGCCAGAACAGGGTCCCGATTGGTTTTTGGTGGCTACAGAGGCTTGCGGCGGCGGAACTCTCGATCTATTCTACTCCCCGATGTTTTTAGGGTATATGGATATATATAGGCGAAAGAAGTCGGCCAGGGGAGCCATGAGGGGCCCACGAGGGTGGGGGCGCACCTCCCTGCCTCGTGGCCACCTTGAAGCTTCCTTGACTTCAACTCCAAGTCTCCTGGATCACGTTCGTTCCAAAAATCGCGCTCCCGAAGGTTTCATTCCGTTTGTACTCCGTTTGATATTCCTTTTCTGCGAAACACTAAACCAAGGGAAAAAACAAAAACTGGCACTAAGCTCTAGGTTAATAGGTTAGTCCCAAAAATAATATAAAGGTGTTTAATAAAGCCCATAAACATCCAAAACATATAATATAATAGCATGAATACTTCATAAATTATAGATACGTTGGAGACGTATCACGACTTTACTTTCATACAACCAAAATAGAATATTAAACAAAACAAAAAACTAATGGCGGCGGTGGCATCCTGTGTCGGTGTTGACATCCTCTGGGACGCCATTGGTCAAGTATTCAAGTCATCCCAGAAGGTTCTGGACTTCCACATCAAAGCGTCGGTAGTCGCGCGATCGATGGGCAGGGGGCGGGGGGACGGCGACTCGCGACGCTACAAGGAAGCGGTCGATGGCGGCGTCCCAGTACGACGATGGGGTGCAGCGGGTCCAGGCGCGCGCACGGGCACGGGCGTGGTGGGTGCAGGCACGCGCAGGGGACCAGCGCGGTGGGTGCAGGGGCGGGCATGAGCACACGTGCGGGTGCTGGCACGTACACTAGCTTGCAAAGGTCCGCAGGGATCTCGCTGACGCCTACGGCTTCCAGCGCTGCGATGGTGCTCGACGACCAACATGTCAATGCCACGGGGATGGTAGCTGACGCGGGCGCCGGGGATGGGAGCTGGGATGGGCGCGGGGGCAGCATCCGTCGCGTCCAGCTCATTCAGGGACATGTCCATGAGGTCCCATTCTTCCTTATTTTGAATCTCCTCCAACTCAGAGTCGACTTTTCATCAAATGGGAAGACTAGTGGCAAATGATCCTTGTGCACCATGGAGTAGGTAGAGGTCTGGAAGCTAGGCTGCGGGTGAGAGGGGAATGGGAGGCAAAGAGAGAGAATTGTGAGTGAGCGGGCAGTAAGGCCACCTATTGAACAGAGGCTCGTGCACCATTAATGGAGAAGTTGGGAGCGAGGCGAGCGCTGGATGAAGTTGAAAGGGCTCGCCTCTTGGTGAACTGGCGCAACAGACTGCTCGCACGCCTCCCGTTTACTCAAACAGCTGCCTGCATGACACCTCCTAGTCAATAAAAAGTTGTATGTGTGGTGTCACGTGAATTGTTAGTAGAACACCAACGATTTAAAGAAAACAACCATTTGCGATGATAATGCAACAACTATTGTTTCAAAATGCCTTTGTACGCCTTCTCTCAAATTGGACACGAAAAATACCACAACATATTTGTGCAATATCATGTCACAATGCCCAATTTCAAGAATTTTGTGTGATTTTTGGATTTACTAGAATTTAGACAAGATTCTCAATGTTAGCTCTAGAAAAAAAACTTGTCTTGATTTGGAAAACACAAAATACCATGGCCTATACGTGCCACATCATGACACCGTGCAAAGTTTCATGAATTTCGGGCTTGTTTTGGATTTATAGGAATTTAAAAATCAAGATTCTCGATGTTTGTAGCTGAGCCACGACGTCGAGATGTTTAAATTTCCTTCCAATTTATTGCATGGGACCTAAACATGCACCCAAGGACACATATATGATTTTCAACCCATTTTGGTGCATTCGAGCATGTGCGTGTAGTTTAAATTTGAATTATGCATATTAAATGCCTAGAAAACTCAGTTAATGTATAAAAAGGCTAAACGAACTCAGAATAATTCCAAATTTTAACATGAGACTTCTATTGGTCTATGTTGCCTCTAGAAAAATGGCGAGAAGAGGCAACATATGTCGTTTCGTCCACAAAGGTGACACGTTCCCTGTCAGAACCATGAGGCTTCTTGTGAGAAGCTCTGGTTGTAATAAGGTTATACCAAAACTTGTCCCAAATTGGAAAAAATTAGCACATCATGTTGGTGGCATTTCATAACACCATGCAAAGTTTCATGAATTCCAGACGAGTTCTGGATTTACAGGAATTTAAAAATGAAGCTTCTCAATGTTTGCGTCCGAGCCACGACGCTGAGATGTTTGAAATTCATTTCGATTTGTTGCATGGGACCTAATAAGCAACCAAGGACATATATATGATTTTTCAACCCATTTTGGTGCACTTGAGAATGTGCATGTAGTTCAAATTTGAATTGTGCATATTTAATGCCTAGAAAACCAAGTTAATGTATAAAAAGGCCAAACGAACCTAGAATAATTCCAATTTTTAACACGACACTTATATTGGTCTATGTTGCCTCTAGGAAAAAATTAAGGCGAGAAGAGGCCACGAATGACGTTTCGTCCACAAAGGTGACATGTTCCCTATCAGAATCACAAGACTTCTTGTGAGAAGCTCTAGTTTGTAAGATGCTAATACCAGAACTTGTCCCAAATTGGACAAAAAATTTACCACAGCATGTTGGTGCCATTTCATGACACCATGCCAAGTTTCATGAATTTCATATGAGTTTTGCATGTATAGAAATTTAAAAACCAAGTTTCTCAATGTTTGTCGTCGAGCCACGATGCCGAGGTGTTTGAAATTCTTTCTCATTTCTTTCATGGGACCTAAACATGCACCCAAGGACATATATATGATTTTTCAACCCATTTTGGTGCACTGGAGCATGTGCATGTAGTTCAAATTTGAATTATGTCCATTAAATGCCTAGAAAACTCAGTTAATGTATAAAAAGGCAAAACAAACCCAGAGTAGTTCCGGATTTTAACACAAAACTTCTATTGATCTATGTTGCCTCTAGAAAAAATTCAAAGCGAGAAGAGGCAACGAATGTCGCTTCGTCCACAAAGGTGACACATTCCCTATTGAAACAACGAGCTTCTTGTGAGAAGCTCTGGTTTGTAAGAAGCTTATACCAAAACTTGTCCCAAAATTGGACAAATTATTTAGCACAACATGTTGGTGCCATTTCAAGACACCATGCCAAGTCTCATGAATCTCACACGAGTTTGGGTTTTACGGGAATGTAAAAACCAAGTTCCTCAATGTTTATGGCCGAGCCACAATGCCGAGGTGTTTGAAATTCATTCCCATTTCTTGCATGGGACCTAAACATGCACCCAAGGACACATATATGATTTTCAACCCATTTTGGTGAACTAGAGTCAAATTTGGATTATGCACATTAAATGCCTAGAAAACTCAATTAATGTATAAAAAAGGCCAAACAAACCCTGAATAATTCTAAATTTTAACACGACACTCTATAGTTTCATGTTCACTGCAGATAAATGTTCTAGCAATTCAAACACCGTCCTTTGCCGATGTAACCCCATTTTTTCTTTCAAATTAAAATGAAAATCAAGCACACCAAACTCAGTTTTTTTAGCATGAATCACGTGCGATGCAGTATAAAATATCTTGCCTTCTCATATATAGCTTAGACCGGAAGCTTCGTCGGCTATAGTCCACGGCCGGCGCGTCAACGACACTCTCTCCCCAATCCCATTTTATGGTTCAATTGTCGCTGGTCAAAGATGGGGACATGGATCTGCATCATGAGGGCAATTTCGGTGGCCCACTTCGCCCGAGCGCGGCCGCTGCCGCGATGAGCGCGCTCACAACCTCCATGAGTGCAGCCGCAATCTCCGACCAAGCGGCTGCGGCAACTGAAAGGGCAGCTGTTGTAGCTGAGATGGCAGCAACAACATCTGCGCGGGGATAAAAAATGGCGAAAGTGGCACAACAACTGTCTGTTCCTCAGCGGCCGTCGTAGCCCTGATGGAGGCACCCACGCCCAGCTCGTGGTGGTCACCGCACAAATCGCATGAAGCTTCTTCGACACTAGTCGGCAACCTACGTCCGAAGAGTTGGCAATCACTGAGAGTGCTCGAGCAGTCGTCCATTCATCGACGGCCTCCCTAGTCGAGATGGAGGTCGTCCATGCCCGGACCATAGCAGCCCATGCCCAGCTTGTGGCGGCCTTTTCCAAAGAGATGGCAGACACAAATGGCAAGATGCTTGCCGAGTATGTTGCGATGGATGTCATGGAGCCCCTTTCCCAGGAGGTGATCGAGCGCGAGCTGGGCATGGATGAGGTGGCGGAGATCGACGAGCGCCACACAAAGTAGTAGTTTTTTATTAGAGCACCGGTCTTTTGTTAGAGTAATATTTGGGCCAGCTAGCTCTATTTAATTGCTGAACTTGCTCGATTAAGTAAGTGTGGGTGTGTTGTAGGCTCTTTCTTGTACCCAAATTATGCAATGACGTGGATGATCACTATAACCAGGAAATTTGGACCAAAATTTGCATGTTCAAACTCATCACGCACGGGATAAGCTATAGGAATCGCTTGTGATGTTTAGATATCGCACACAGTGCTAAAGAAGGGACCGTGTCCGATGACACTTTGCCCGCCAGTTTTTCGCTGCACCAAGTAGATAAATTTGCAACCGTGGAAATATCTACCTTCCCCCTCCCCTCCTCCCATCCAATCCACATTCCCCCTGTTTCCTCCTTTCTTTGCAAGAATAACCTTCACTGCTTGCTTTCTGCGCTGCCTCCTAGCCGCGATGCTCCTTCCTGCTGCTTGACCTCGTCGATGTAGTCAGGTAAATAACCCCCACCCCTTCCTCCTCCTTCCCCATCCCACATGCCCTGACCGTCGGCACTGCACCTGCTTCCACCCAAATCACTGCCGAAAGCCATGGTGCACACACTATAGCCAGGAGCTCAACGAGCATTTGGCAGCGGATAAGCAAATCATGGGTGCACACACGGATGAGTCGCGATAGCTGCCATGCGTGCCGACCCTGTGACACCCTCGATTCAATTGTACACTAATCATACACGCAAATGTGTACGATCAAGATCAAGGACTCACGGGAAGATATCACAACACAACTCTAGGCACAAATTAAAATAATACAAGCTTTATATTACAAGCCAGGGACCTCGAGGGCTCGAATACATAAGCTCGAATACACAAGAGTCAGCGGAAGCAACAATATCTGAGTACAGACATGAGTTAAACAAGATTGCCTTAAGAAGGCTAGCACAAAAGTAGCAACGATCGAAAAGGCAAGGCCTCCTTCCTGGGAGCCCCCTAACTACTCTTGGTCGTCGGCGTTCTCCACATAGTAGTAGGCATCGACGGTGGCATCTGGCTCCTGGGCTCCGACATCTGGTTGCATCAACCGGAAAGAACAAGAAAGGGGGAAAAGGGGGAGCAAAGCAACCGTGAGTACTCATCCAAAGTACTCGCAAGCAAGGATCTACACTACATATGCAACATTATCAAAGGAAGGCTGTATATGTGTACTGGGCTGTAGAAATGCCAGAATAGTGGGGAGAACCTAGTCCTATCGAAGACTAGCATCTTCTGGAAACCACCATCTCGCAGCAACAGGAGGGAGTAGAGTAGCATAACTAAAGTAGTAGTAGTGTTATCAACCTCGGCCAGAGATCCTTTCTCGACTCCCTACGAGAAAGCAATCCCAGAGCCATACTATCCAGTTATCATCACAATCCATTACTCATCACAAGTATCCAGTTCTAGTTGTATCGATCGGGATACAACTCCAAGTGTCCGTTACCGTGGTACAGGCCATCGATAGATGTTTTCTTCCCTGCAGGGGTGCACCAACTTACCCACCATGCTCGATTAACTCCGGCCAGACACACTTTCCTGGGTCATGCCCGGCCTCAGCCAAACAATACGCCGCAACCCGACCTAGGCTTAATAGAGAGGTCAGCACACCGGACTAAACCTATGCCCCCAGGGGTCATGGGCCATCGCCCCGGGAACTCCTACACGTTGTGTGGGCGGCCGGTGAGCAGACCTAGCTACCTCCTTAAAAAAGTAGGAGCTTACCAGTCCAACCCGGTGCGCGCCGCTTAGTCGCTCACGTCTATTAAGCTTCGGCTGATGCATACAACGCAGAACGCCCATACTATGCCCACGTGATGGTTAGTGCTATCAGGCCAGAGGCCCCTCGGATCAAATATCCAAATCATAGTGGATTAGGAGCACACGGTAACAAGCAGAGACTCACGAAAGATGTGACCCCGTCGCCCCGTCTCGAGGACTTGCGGCAAGGGCTAGGAATGCCCGGCCATGCCTCGTAATTATCTCGCGGGCACCTTCCAGGTCAACCCGACTCCACATCACTCGCAATTATGCTTGCGCGGGTACCCCTCAGGGCCGACCCGTCTTTAGTAACATGGTTCAGTGTAAAGTCATAGTAACCATAGTAACTTTGTGTCCAAACATCAAGGGGAAAACCCGAGGAATCACCCCCGGTGAATTCCACCCGATGTAATCATCAAGGTCAACGTAAGAGGAACCACCCCCGAGGTTCACACTTGAGGGGTTGCACGACAGAGTCGTATCGGAAGTGATTAAGGCGGAATCACCCTCGATGACCACGACCAAAAAGCTACACTACAGGGTTAACATCCGAAGTGTTGTAGAGGTCTCACCCTCGGCACTCGATAGTAACCCAGTAGTGTCGAGCAACTAAGGGGAAAGTGATGTGCGGTGCCGGGGCCTGGTCTTCGATCCCGTTGATCGGGTCTTCAATGATGAAGCGAGGGCAACAAGGACAAGGTGGGGGTCACTGATGGATCACTAACCAACCTATACTAAGCAGTTTAGGATAAGCAGGTAGGTAACAATAAGCAGGTTACAAAAGCAGGCTATGCATCAGAATAGGAGCAAACAATAACAGTAGAAAAATCTAATGCAAGCATGAGAGAATGGAATGGGCGATATCGGGATGATCAAAGGGGGGCTTGCCTGGTTGCTCAGACAAGAAGGAGGGGTCGTCAACACCGTAGTCGAACTGGGGGTCGCCGGCAGTTTCGGGGTCTACCGGAAAGAAGAGGGGGAAGAAACAATGAATACATAGCAAGCAAGTGCATAACAGAACAACAGGCAGAGCTAGACGTATTCTAACGCGGTTCTACACGATACCGGTGAAGGGGGAAGTCAACCGGGAATGATTTCCCGGTTCCGGACCTGTGTCAGATAGATGACCGGAGAGGGAAAGTTCCATGTTCAGATAGTTAGAGGCATCTGACAGGTAAACGGACTGCGTGTTCGGATTCGTCTCGTCGTTCTCAGCAACTTTCATGTATAAAACTTTTTCATCCGAGTTACGGATTATTTTATATGATTTTTCAAAGATTTTAAACAATTTCGGGATTTACTTTTAAATAAAAACTTTAATATTAAAATAACAGAAAAACCCTTTGTACCCACTAAGATCTAGCCCTAGTGGATGACAAGTGGGGGTCCAGAGGTGAACTGTTGACCATTCAAAGGTCCAGTCAGCAGTCAACTGAGTTGACCGTTGACTTGGACAAACCGACATGCGGGGCCCAGTTGTCATTGACACAAGTGTTAAAAGAAAAGTTAATTTAGCTTAGATAATTGCGGGGCCCATCTGTCATTGCGGCTTAGAGAGAGGGGGGTTAGTGTTAAGTGGGGGATTAGCCCCCACTAATTAGCCGGCCATTAGGGGCGGGCGTGCATCCACGCACGGCCACAACAGAGGCCCTGGGCGCGGCCGTCGCGACCTGGGCAAGGCCAGCAGGTGCCGGCGTGCACGCACGCACGCAAGTAGGGGGGTCGGCCACGGCGCGGCCGGCAGGAGCGGCGACGCGGATGCGGCGGAGCCGAGGTAGCAGCGAGCGTGGTGTGGCGAGGTGCAGGGGAGCAGCGGTGTGCGGCGGCCAACGATGGACAAGTAGCAGGGGCGGCGAGCGGCAACAAAGCAGCAGCGGCGCGAGCAGCTAGCGGTGAGAAGCAGGGACGGGCGCGGGCGACTGTGGCACGGCCCGCGTGGGCGTGCGACCAGCGATGCGCGGGCACGTCGGGACAGGACCGGGTCGCGGCTAGGGGCGCACAGGCGGGCGTAGGCGCGGCAGGGAGGCAGCGGCAGCGGTAGAACAGCAGCAGTGGCATGGAGCAGTTAAGAGCAGCAACAGCTCGAAAGGAGAAGAGGCAGAGCAGCGGCAGTACGCACACATGTACACGTACACTGAAGCTCGGGCACGATGGTGACGGCGGCTTACGACGTACAAATCGAAGGGGAAAAGTAGGGGAATCGATCGAGGGCCTCACCGCGAAGCTCGTGGGTGCGCTCGGGGAGGCCGGGGCGGTTCGGTGGTGGAGGACCCGACGGCGACGACCGGCGGCAGAGGTTGAAGAAGGCAGTCGATTCGGTCGAGGTGGGGCCTCCGAACTCGAGTTGATCCACGTAGAGGAAGTAGGGGAGGCAGGTGGAGCTCCTAGCGCAAGCTCGGCCGGAGGGGACGATGACGGCCGCGGAGACGATGAGGCGGTGACGACGGCAGCAGCTTGGATGCAGTGAATCAGGAGAGGGAAAGGATGAGGGGAAGAACAGAGGCTAGGGTTTCGGGAGGGTGCGCTAGCGACGTCTTAACCAACGGGAGGAACCGCGGGATGGACGACACGTGTGCATCGGCGATTTGAACGAGCGCTCTGCCTCCAGCGCGATGGGGATGAACAGGAGGTTGAAGGAGACTAGAGGTGGGCTGGGTTGCACTGTTCATTGGGCCATTTAAGCGCACAGTTCTGGTTTTTTTATTACCTCTCTATGTTTTCTTCTTTAGTTATTGTTTTGTATTTTTATTGTGTACCAAATGATTTTTTGTTGAACGAGGAGACTTGTCACTAAAATACTTAGCGACAATATGGAGTTGCCCACAAGGTTTTGGGGGTTGTTTCAAATCCATCCAATTTATGTTTGAATTTAAAAGCTCTACATAAGTGCTATTGGGCCACTTCATCATTTATTGGGGAATTATTGGTGAGTCAAATGATGTTGGTTTTAACATGACAAAGGTCAGAGGGATTTATACTAAAATGCGAACATTTTAGTATTATCGTTTGGAGAAACAATATTTTGACTTGTCTTTTAATTTTAATTTGAGGTCGGTTTGGAACAAAGTGATGATTAGCAAAATTTACTTATAATGATGTGGCACCATTAACAGGAGTTTAGTGTAGCATGACACTGGGGGTGTTACAGACCCTCAGATCTTGATGGAGCACCTCGCCATCGAGGCCACCGTTGACCCCTCATGCATGGACACCGCCACACGGTTGGCTGCTTTAAACGACAGTTCGTGGCGTTTTCTAGAGGCCACCACCGGTGCCTTCGACGAAGACTACGAGTTGTTTTTTCAATGTGCCCATGCTTACCTAAACTCTGGAGCCAGTAGGTTGTTGCCCGGACTGGCTCAGGCAACTCACTACTACGAGGAGGGTGCCCACGACGTGGAGGCCCCGTCCTCTTACAAGTTTAAGGAGCCCATCATCATCGATATCTCCGACAGTGAGGAGTAGCTTGTTTTTTAGCTTACCAAGGACCTACGTTCAGCTAGCTACGCCGATTAAGCATATTTTGTTTACCCGTTGCATGTGCTGCTCCTGCATTTCCTTTAGAAATTCTAGTGAATTGTCCAATGTAATGTTATTATGCAATCTGATCTTCTAGTATGTACTATTGTGCAATGTGGCGCTTAGTTAACTTTTTGGTTCATTTGTTATGGTGTTCAGTTAGCTGTTTGGTCCAATTCTGCAATCTGATGTTCAATTGTTGTAGGTATAGTTTTGTATTGTTATGCATGTGAGAAATAAATCGAATTGGTTGTACTAAATACATGAGAAACATATACAATTGTTTATATTTCCTACTTCATTCGTCCCATAATATAAGAGCGTTTTACACTAGAGTAGTGTGAAAAATGCTATTATATTATGGGACGAAGGGAGTAGTTCTTAAGCTTTCTTGGTTAGGATAATTGGCTTTTCCATGTGGCTCAAATTAATCTTTTGGACCAGCAATGTGTTTATTTTTCATGAACATATTTTACTGATAGTATCCCAACTCTCACTTAACCTGATCAATATCTACGTTATATATGGTATATTCTATTATGCAATGTGATGCTTAGTTAACTGTTTGGTTCATTTGTTGTGGTGTTCAGTTAACTATTTGGTTGAATTCTGCAATGTGATGTTCAATTGTTACAATTTTGTATTGTTACGCATGTGAGAAATAAATTAAATTTGGTTGTACTAAATACATGACAAACATATACAATTGCTATATTTCATAGGTCTTAAGCATGCTTAGTTTGGATAACTAGATTTTCCATGTGGCTTGAATTAATCTATTGGATCCGCAATGTGTTTAATTTTCGTTAACATATTTTACTGATAGTATCCCAACTCTCACTTAACCTGATCAATATCCACTTTATAGATGTTGCAGGGAAACAATGGGAGACACTGAGGTTTACCATCGAGGTTTGCACATGCATGGTCCTTTGACTAATAGCACATTATTGTGCAACTGCCAGAACCATTCTAATATTTCGGTTTTTAATAATTTTGTCTTGCACATGTAGGTCCTGCTATCAGAGGTTTAGACCCACTCTTCGACCCATTTTGCATATGGGGAAATGAGATGTCCATGAATATCAGTCAAATCAAGAAACTCAGAAAGATTGTTAGGATAAACAAACTAGCGACAAAAAACAAAAGATATTTGTCTGCACAATGGAGAAGACATCAGTCAACTATATGATGGTAATAACTCTTTTACCTTATTGTTTTTGCTTTGCGCCATTTCAAAATTTAGATATTTATGCATATCTTTATTTTCAGTCCTTTCCAAAGCAGTTCACCGATGATTACCTCTCAAACCACCTGTATGGTCAAGAGGCGGGGAAGGTATTCATGCAACACCCACGGTAGAATATTGTAGTCTTCCTTAAGAGGACGAAGGATGGGCGGGCAATCTGTCGGGGTTCTGGGATCGGGGGTACCCAGACATGTCTGCCTGCATCCCATCGCGTGGCATCGCCAATGGCCCAGCACGGCCCAATGTCAGGACTTCATGAGCAAGACCCTTGAGAGGCCCCCCTGGCCTGGCGAGGTGAACTACACCAGGGCCTCCTACGGGGCGGTCTCCTGAGGCCGCCTCCGGAGGGGCGGACATCTCTAGGCTCGGTACTCGGCCTCACGAGGCGCGTGGTGACGTGAGACATGATGAAAGGAGCCAGAGGGGCGCCAGCAGGCGCAGTCCGGGGCAGTTTCCTCTTTGGTGATAAGGAGGCAAGGGCGTATGCGGGTTCCCAAGGCGACCTCAAAGCTTCCCCCTTCAGTGCAACAAGACCAAGACCACGGGCTTGGCAGGACAGAGGTCATCACCGAGCCCACCTGCACGTCACGACCAGAAGCTTTGCTCGCGAAGACCACCTTTAGTCAGGATAGGTTGTACTACTACCCCCCTTCAAAATCGGCCGTTGTGGTATCCCTTCCCGCCTAAGCCTTTGGGGAAGAGGACTGGGCCAGTATAAATATAGGCTAGTCTCCACCGTAAAGGAGGACAGACCGATCCACCGTTCCTTGAGCCCTCCCAAGGCAGTTCACACTTGTACTAGTTCATACTCATCCTGCTCGCGAGCCAATCTACCACAAAGCAGGAGTAGGGTTTTACACCGCAAGGTGGCCTGAACTTGGGTAAATCTCGTTTTCCTTTCCTCTCTCATCTCGCTCGAACACGCCGGAGCTAGGTGATGGCGCTTGAAGCTACATCGGTATTTCCCCAAAGAGGAAGGGATGATGCAGCACAGTGGTGATAGGTATTTCCCTCAGATATGAAACCAAGGTTGTCGAACCAGTAGGAGAACCAAGCAACACAACGTAAACAGCCCCTGCACACAAATAACAACACCTCGCAACCCGACGTGTTAAAGGGGTTGTCAATCCCTTTCGGGTACGGCGCCTCAAACGGTGCATGGACGGGAATAAAGTTGTAATAAATTGAATAATAGATCGCAAATAAAATAAAATGCAACAAGGTATTTTTGTATTTTTGGTTTAATAGATCTCAAAATAAATGCAAAAGAAAAGTAGATCGCAAAGGCAAATATATGAGAAAGAAGACCCGGGGGCCGTAGGTTTCACTAGTGGCTTCTCTCGAGAAAGATAGCAAACTGTGGGTAAACAAATTACTGTTGGGAAATTGATAGAACTTCAAATAATCATGACGATATCCAGGCAATGATCATTATATAGGCATCATGTCCAAGATTAGTAGACCGACTCCTGCCTGCATCTACTACTATTACTCCACACATCGACCGCTATCCAGCATGCATCTAGTGTATTAAGTTCATGGAAAAACGGAGTAATGCAATAAGAACGATGACATGATGTAGACAAGATCTACCTATGTAGAGATAGACCCCATCGTTTTATCCTTAGTAGCAACGATACATACGTGTCGGTTCCCCTTCTGTCACTGGGATCAAGCACCATAAGATCGAACCCACTACAAAGCACCTCTTCCCATTGCAAGATAAATAGATCAAGTTGGCCAAACAAAACCCAAATATCAGAGAAGAAATACGAGACTATAAGCAATCATGCATATAAGAGATCAAAAAAACTCAAATAAATTTCATGGATATAAAAGGATATAATTGATCATAAACTCAAAGTTCATCAGGTCCCAACAACCACACTGCAAAAATAGTTACATCGTATGGATCTCCAAGAGACCATTGTATTGAGAATTCAGCGAGACAGAGAAAGCCATCTAGCTACTAACTACGGACCCGAAGGTCTACAAAGAAGTACTCATGCATCATCGGAGAGGCACCAATGGAGGTGGTGATCCCCATCCGAGATGGTGCCTAGATTAGATCTGGTGGTTCTGGACTCTGCGGCGGCTGGATGAATATTTCGTCGACTCCCCTATGGTTTCTGGAATATTGGGGTATTTTAGAGCAAAGAGGCCGTCCTGGGGGCACCCGAGGTGGGCACAACCCATCAGGGCGCGCCTGGGCCTCCTGGCGCGCCCTGGTGGGTTGTGCCTCCCTCGGGGCATCCCCCAAGCGCAGCCAGGGCCCATTACGTTGGTTCTGATCCATAAAAAATCTCCGTGAAGTTTCGTTGCATTTGGAATCCGTCTGAAATTGATTTCCTGTGATGTAAAAAACATGCAGAAAACAGCAACTAGCACTTGGCACTATGTCAATAGGTTAGTACCAAAAAATGATATAAAATGAGTATAAAACATCCAAGATTGATAATATAACAGCATGGAACAATCAAAAATTATAGATACGTTGGAGACTTATCAGCATCCCCAAGCTTAACTCCTACTCATCCTCGAGTAGGTATGTTATAAAAACAGAATTTTTGATGTGGAATGCTGCCTAACATGCCATATCATATTCTTTTCTTTATAGCATGGACATTTGGACTTTTATGTGATTCAAAGCAATAGTCTAGTTTTGACATGATAATTTAAATACTCAAGCATATCAACGAGCAACCATGTCTTTCAAAATATCAATGCTAAAATAAGTTATCCCTAGCCCATCATGCTCAAACATTGATCCATTCATGAAACACACTCGCATATTAGCCACACCCAACACTTAAGTATGATCATATTGCCTCTTAGTTGGTGCTTTTGTAAGAGAAGATGGAGACTCAAATTCAAAATAAAAATTGTATAAAGTGAAAGAAAGGCCCTTCGCAGAGGGAAGTAGGGATTTGTAGAGGTGCCAGAAGTCAAAGTGAAAAATTAGAGATAAAAACATTTTGGGAGGTGTATCCATCCCACCAACGAAAACGACTTAGAGTTCCCAACACTTTCCATGCCAGATATATCATAGGCAGTTCCCAAACAGAAAATAAAGTTTATTCCTTTTTCCACCATACTTTCACTTTCCATGGCTAGCCGTATCCACGGTTGCCCTCCATACCAACACTTCCCAAGGATTTTATTATTTGACAACATAAAGTAAATTCATTTTTGCATTTCGGGACTGGTCATCCCTAAAACCTTTGCCTTACTCTCGTGCAATGACAAGTGAATAAACACTCATCGTGAGAATAACACATCCATCATGGAAAATATTAGCCACCCCTCACCGCTCTACGAGCGAAACAAACACACAAAAGAGAAGTTTATTTAAAAATTAGAGATGGCACATGCAAATTTGCTTAGAACGGCAAAAGAATACCGCATATAGGTAGATATAGTGGACTCATGTGGCAAAACTGGTTTAAAGGATTTTGGAACAAGTAGAGATCATACTTAGTGCAACATGAAGGGTAGCAAAAGATTGAGAAGCGACCAACCAAGAAACGAATAATGTCATAAGCAAGCATTAAGCATAATTAACACCGAATAATGCCCCACAAGTAGGATATAATTTCATTGCATGACTATTGACTTTCGTGCTTGCATAGGGAATCACAAACCTTAACACCAATATTCTTACAAAAGCATAATTACTCATCAACACAACTCACATATAACATCATCATATCTCAAAACTATTACTAAGAACCAAGTTTATTTTATCCAGTGATCTTCAAGAAAGTTTTTATTATATCCTTCTTGGATATCTATCACTTTGGGACTAATTTTCATGTGTTGCTTTTCAAAATATCAAACAAATATAAGTGAAGATCATGAGCATAAATTTTCCGTTCTCTCAAAATAATTGAAGTGAAGCAAGAGAGAATTTCTTGAAAAGTTTACTAACTCTCAAATAAATCTAAGTGAAGCAAGAGATCATTTCTTCAAAAATACTAAGCACACCGTGCTCAAAAAGATATAAGTGAAGCACTAGAGCAAGTCCATTGCTCATAAAAATTTAAGTGAAGCATAGAGAGAAATTCTATCAAGTCATGACATAATTTTGGCTCTCTCAAATAGGTGTGTCCAGCATGGATTGATGACTTAAAACACAAAGTAAAACAAGCAAAGACTCATATCATACAAGACGCTCCAAGCAAAACACATATTATGTGACGAATAAAAATATAGCTTCGAGTAAAATACCACTCGGGGGCATCCCCAAAGCTTAGTTGGTTGCTCATTTTTGGGTAATATCTTGGGATGCCGGGGCATCCCCAAGCTTAGGATCTTCTATCCTTCCTTCATCCATCGTAAGATAACCCAAAACTTGAAAACTTCAATCACACAAAACTCAACAAAACCTTCGTGAGATCCGTTAGTATAAGAAAGCAAACCACTACTATAAGTACTGTATCAAACCAATTCATATTTTGTTTTTGCATTATATCTACTGCATTCCAACTTTTCTATGGCAAAAATTCATCAAAGAAAACCATAGAGCCATCAAAATAAGCACACAACACAAAGAAAACAGAATCTGTCAAAACAGAATAGTCTGTAGCAATCTGGTTATTTCGAATACTTCTGTAACTCCAAAAATTCTGAAAAAATATGATGACCAGGGTAATTTGTATATTAATCTTCTGCATAAAGAATTGGCATTTTATCATGTTCTGGTTATTTTTAACAATTGTTTTTGTGACTGCACAAGTTTCTGTTTTTCAGCAAGATCAAACAACTATCACCCAAGAAGATCCTATAGGCTTTACTTGGCACAAACACTAATTAAAAAACAAAAAATACAATCATACCAGTAGCATAATTGTGCAAACACACAAAAACAGAAAGCAAAAAACCGAAAATAAATTTTCTTCATTGGGTTGCCTCCCAACAAGCGCTATAGTTTTAAGCCCTTAGCTAGGCATAAAGCAAGGATCTAAGTATTGTCATCCTTGTCCAACTCTTCAATCAAACACTTAGAATCCTTCCGAGATTTAGCATAAAGATCTTCAACAGCAATACTCCTAGGAAAAAATTTAAAGACTTCATTCTTGAAAAAAGGATCTCTTATCACTTCAACGAAATCCGGGTGAATAGTAATCATCTTAAGATCTTCCTTATTACCACTACTAGAAGTTGCACCCTTGTTCTTGGTAACTTGAGTAACTTTGCCAATTTTTACAGGAGTTTTTTTCATAGTTTTAGCCGAAGCAAAAGCCGTGCTTAGATTACTAAAGATTTCTTCTAGTTTATCAATCCGAGACAGTCTTTCTTCTATTCTTTCATGGATTACGGTACCCTTTTCTTTTAACAACTTAAAAATTTATCCCGCTTTTGACCCAATCTTGGTGGAAAAATTATGCATCTTTTCATCTATTATTCCATATGATCTTCTGTGAGCATTTTCTTTTCAATAGCATCTAATATTTCCATAACATGCTCAAGAGTCAAAATTATTTCATTAATCATAAGAGGTGGTGAGCCCACTAAATTTCCCATAGCATTAAAAGCATCAAGAGAAGGGCACATCAAGAAATTTCCACCGGTAATCGTATCAAGGATGAATCTATACCAAGTGGTGATGCCCACATAAAAACAACGAAGAAGAACAACGGTAGATTGCTTACGGATAGATCTATTATGAGCATTGCAAATCCTATACCAAGCATCTTTTAAATTTTCTCCTCCCCTTTGTTTAAAGTTGAGAACCTCGTTCTCGGGAGTGCAAGCAATAGAGGAAGAACTATCCATAGTAATGGTAAACAAGGTTGCACACAAAAACAGATCAGGCAAGATCTTTTGTGAAGTGGGGGAGAGGAATATGAGAGGCAAATGGCAAATAATGTAAATTGCGAGGAGATGAGATTTGTGATTAGGAACCTAGTATATGTTGAAGATCCTCCCCGGCAACGGCGCCAGAAATTCCTTTTGATGTCGCTTGAAGCTACGTCGGTATTTCCCCAAAGAGGAAGGGATGATGCAGCACAACGGCGGTAGGTATTTCCCTCAGATATGAAACCAAGGTTATCGAACCAGTAGCAGAACCAAGCAACACAACGTAAAAAGCCCCTGCACACAAATGACAACACCTCGCAACCCGACGTGTTAAAGGGGTTGTCAATCCCTTTCGGGTACGGCGCCTCAACCGGTGCGTGGACGGGAGTAAAGCTGTAATAGATTGAATAATAGATTGCAAATAAAATAAAACGCAGCAAGGTATTTTTGTATTTTTGGTTTAACAGATCTGAAAATAAATGCAAAAGAAAAGTAGACCGCAAAGGCAAATATATGAGAAAGAAGACCCGGAGGCCGTAGGTTTCACTAGTGGCTTGTCTCGAGAAAGATAGCAAACGGTGGGTAAACAAATTACTGTTAGGCAATTGATAGAACTTCAAATAATCATGATGATATCTAGGCAATGATCATTATATAGGCATCACGTCCAAGATTAGTAGACCGACTCCTGCCTGCATCTACTACTATTACTTCACACATCGACCGATATCCAGCATGCATCTAGTGTATTAAGTTCATGGAAAAACAGAGTAATGCAATAAGAACGATGACATGATGTAGACAAGATCTACCTATGTAGAGATAGACCCCATCCTTTTATCCTTAGTAGCAATGACACATACGTGTCGGTTCCCCTTCTGTCACTGGGATCAAGCACTGTAAGATCGAACCCACTACAAAGCACCTCTTCCCATAGCAAGATAAAGAGATCAAGTTGCCCAAACAAAAGCCAATTATCGGAGAAGAAATACGAGGCTATAAGCAATCATGCATATAAGAGATCAAAGAAACTCAAATAACTTTCATGGATATAAAAAGATGTAACTGATCATAAACTCAAAGTTCATCAGATCCCAACAAACACACCGCAAAAAGAGTTACATCATATGGATCTCCAAGAGACCATTGTATTGAGAATTCAGCAAGAGAGAGAAAGCCATCTAGCTACTAACTACGGACCTGAAGGTATACAAAGAAGTACTCACGCATCATTGGAGAGGCACCAATGGAGGTGGTGAACCCCATCCGAGATGGTGTCTAGGTTGGATCTGGTGGTTCTGGACTCTGCGGCGTCTGGATGAATATTTGATCGACTCCCCTAGGGTTTCTGGAATATTGGGGTATTTATAGAACAAAGAGGCGGTCCGAGGGCACCCGAGGTGAGCACAACCCACCAGGGTGCACCTGGGCCTCCTGGTGCGCCCTGGTGGGTTGTGCCTCCCTCGGGGCACCCCCAGGTGCAGCCAGGGCCCATTACGTTCCGTCTGGTCCATAAAAAATCTCCGTGAAGTTTCGTTGCATTTGGACTACGTTTTTTATTGATTTCCTGCGATGTAAAAAACATGCAGAAAAAAGCAACTGGCACCTGGCACAATGTCAATAGGTTAGTGCCAAAAATTGATATAAAATGATAATAAAACATCCAAGATTGATAATATAACAGCATGGAACAATAAAAAATTATAGATACGTTGGAGACGTATCACTAGGCCGTGGGGCGGTGAGCAGCAAGTCGTAGCCTAGCGGAGCCCTTCGCACACGCCCAAGAGTTCGAACCTTGTTTGGGTCCGCGATGCCCCGATTCCAACATTTGGCGCGCCAGGTAGGGGTGTGTCGAAGTCATTCTGCCTCGCTCCATCCCGCTCCACCGTCCCAATGGCCGACGCTCGCCGTGTGGCTCGTGTCACTATGACGGCGCCGGTGGGCCACGCTACCCCTCGCAACTCCATTTTCACAGCGGCCAACGCCGCCACCGACCCTGCCGCTCATTAGCAGCAGGACTCCCTCTGTGTAGCGTGATGGCGGCACCGAAACGCCTTCCCTCGCTCAGGCCACGGCTTCGTCCTCCCATGCTTTCCGCGGGCCGGCGAACGCATAGGCTGCGCTGCTCATGGCATGCGAGCTGCTACGCTACCGCCCTGCCAATGAGGGGTACGACGCCTAACTGGGCCGCATCATCGAGCTCGTCAACGCCACGGGTGAGGCGCCGACGCTCTCCGGCTCGCTCTATCCTCCACCGTCTCGCGCGGGCAACATGGCGCACCTCCACCCCTCCCCTGCATGGCGACGACGCTAAGCCGAAGCGCGAGGTGTGGACGCGCGATCCGCAGCGTGGGGTGTCGGCGCGGGACGAGGCGAGCTACCAGGTTGTGCAGCAGCTGCAGTATGACGCCAGTGCGCTGCCAGCACCACCGCGTCAGCACCAAGACTGAGCCATTCTGGAGTCTGCGGCACATGGGTGCCAAGACCGTGCTCCCTTCACGCGTGCTGCACCCGTGAGCGCGGCAGGCTGCCGCGCCTTCACTCGTGAGCTGTGCTGTGTTGTTTGGCCAGTCAAATTCAAGCCAGAACTACCCCCCCCCGCTACGACGGCATCCCGGACCCTACGGAGTTCCTCTAGCTCTATGCGCTGAGCATCGAGGCGGCAAATGGCGACGACAAGGTCGTGCCAAACTTGTTCCCCATGGCCCTCAAAGATGGCACGCGCTCTTGGCTCTTGCACCTCCCAAAGGGGTCGATCTCCTCGTGGGAAGAGCTCCGTGAGTGGTTCATCACCAACTTCCAAGGAACCCGCGATCATGCCCTCACCGTCAACGACCTGCGACGTGTGAAGCAGTGCCCGGACGAGACTCTCCGCAAGTACATTCAGCGCTTCACCGATGTTCGTCTCAAGATCCTGAAGGCCTGGACGAAGCCATCATCTCGATGTTCACCGAAGGCGTCGCGGATGTCAGGATGAGCGAGGAGCTCGCCATCAATGATGACCTGTGCTCAGTGATGGAACTTTTCAATCTGGCCAACAATAGCGCCAAGGCTGAAGAAGGTCGCCTCTCCCTCCTCAAGCACCCGGACGTCGATCCCGAAGACAAGACGGCCAAGGTCAAGGAAGCAAAGTGCAAGGGCCCCATCGTGCTTGCAGTAGAGCCTGAGCTGAAGCGCGGCCGTGACCGTGGCGAACCCTCCAAGGATGTTCGCCCGTTCTGCGTCTTCCACAATGTGCACTCCCACAGCACTGATGACTGCCAGGAGCTCAAGCCGATCCGGGACGAGCGCCTGGGCCGCCGCCCCAAGCGCAGCGACCATGGATTTGGTCGTGGAGGAAGCTGCGACGGAGGCCGCTGGGACAACCGCAACCCCCGCCATGGCTGGCATGACCAGCCTCGCAAGGGTGGCTGGCGTGACCAGCCTCGTGACGGTGCCTAACGCGATCAGCCTTGTGAGGCCCATCCTCAGGGCAACACTAGCATCCCGCCTCTGCCACCGCCGCCCAGGAGGAATGACGACAACCATCAAGACGAGGGGGCTGGGGGCTATCAGGAGCCTCGCACGATTGCCTGCATCCTCGGCGGTGCTCAGGCACCCGCTTCAAATCGCCTCTTCAAGCAGTTCTCTGGTGAGGTGAATGCGGCCCTCCCGAAGCTGGAGGCTATGTGTCCCCTCAAGTGGTCACAGTATGCCATCACCTTCAACACCAAGGACCACGTCATGTGTTCATCCACTGCTGGCGCACTCCCCATGCTGTGCACGCCCACCATCAGCAATGTCTCGGTCACAAAGACTCATCAATGGCGGCGCCGGCCTCAACGTCCTCTCCGTGGAGACCTTCGAGAAGCTTCAAGTGCCTTATGGCCAGCTCATGTCCACCAGGCCATTTTCGGGATTGACTGATGGCTCCACCAATCCACTGGGGTAGGTGCGCCTCCCTGTCACTTTCGGCAAGCGCGACAACTGCCACACCGAGCTGATCGACTTTGACATGGCCCACATTGGCCTCCTGTAAAACGCTATCCTGGGGTACCCTGTCCTCGCCAAGTTCATGGCGGCTACCCACCATGGCTACTAACGTCCTCAAGATGCCGGGGTGTAGCGGCGTCATCACTGTCACTTGCGATCAGAAGGATGCATTCTATTCCCTCAAGCATGCCTACCGAGCTGTTGCAACCGAGAATTCCGACGGGGAAGGTGAAGTCACACCTCCCGAGGCCGCCCCCACGAAGAAGAAGCAGCTCCTCCCCAAGAGTCGTCCTGAAGCCAAGAAGCCCCTCGACGGCGCCTCAGGTGTCGCGCCTGTCACCGGGGCGCCTTTTCCTCTCGCATAGGAAGGCGCGCCCGGTGCCTTCCTCAGGACGGGCTCGAGGGCTCCCATCTGGAGGGCATCCGACCTGACCAGTGCCACGAGGGAGGTGCTCGGGCACCACTTCACTACTGCAGGATGTTGCTAACGCGACACTACGATCAGAGACCCTTCGATGAAACTGTGTGCAATGCATTAATCGCAAACAATGATGTAACAAAACCGTCGAAAAAGATGCAAATCGTTTGCGATGGCAGATACATCAAACACGGTTCAGATTTTAGTTGTGTGTGTGATGCGGGGCATACAGTTCAGTTCAATGAACTATTTGCGATGAGGAAGAAGAACAGAAACAGGCAGCCAAATGAAGGCGTGTGCGATATATGACATACAGTTCAGTCGGATTAACTGTTTGTGATGAGATGGAACAAGAGAAACGGGCAGCCAGATGAAGGTGTGTGCGATTGAGGGCATACACTTCAGACGGATGAACTGTTTGCGATTAGGCAACACAACAGAAATGGTCAGCCAGATCAACGTGCCTGCGATTGATGGCATACACTTCACACGGATGAACTATTTGCGATTAGCCACAACAAATAGAAACAGTTAGACAGATCAACGTGTGTCCACTAGACGGGCACATATTCTAATTAAAAGAAGCATGCACGATGGTAATAACGAGCGCGCACGGTTGTTGGAACAAGACGTGTGCTGACATCGCCTATTGCGGTGCACCCTATGGTGCAAACGCCACGTACGCGGCCGAGAAAGCGTGCCCACGTTACGCAGTCCGGGAATAGTGCCGTCCTTAGAAATTATAGAACCGTCAATAAATTTTGAGCCTGCGACCCGTCACAATCCAAATTACTACCATGCTATATTTAATTGCAAACCTGTTCACACCGATCAAAACCTAAATGGTTTCCCACCTAGGAGCGTATTAGTACTCAGTTATAAATACTACTACTCCAAGATGACTGCACATTCCTCCTCAACTCGATTCTCATCCACAAAAACAAAAAGTCATTCATCGTCGTTCCCTTGCGTCTGCCATGGCCGGCGTGAGTTCTAGTTCGAGAGATAAGGAGAGGAGAGCATGGAAGCAGAAGCATGAGAGATGTCCCGCCTCACCACAAAAGCAGTCGACATGTCCGCCGCGCGGCCGTAGCAGCACAGAGGTCTCGCCGCGCCGCCAAAGAGGCACCGAGGTCCCGCCGCGCCATCGATGCAGCAGACTGGTCCCGCCGTGCCGCGGAAGCGGTAGATATGTCCCGCGTGCCACAAATGTAGCAGAGATGTCCTCCCGCGCCACAACGTCCTGGGAAAATGTCTCGCCGGCAGCCGAGGACTCTTGTAGGCGCATGCATGCGATCGTCCATAGCCATATGGATCAGATCTCCGGCTGGGCGAGGTTGCAGGATGACATGAAAGCCTCGTTTGAATAGGCTACCGGCGTCTGCTACCTCTTGAGCTTGCGTTGGTTTTTCCCTTGAAGAGGAAAGGGTGATGCAGCAAAGTAGCGTAAGTATTTCCCTCAGTTTTTGAGAACGAAGGTATCAATCCAGTAGGAGACTACACACAAGTCGCCTCGTACCTACCCAAACAAATAAGAACCTTGCAACCAACGCGATAAAGAGGTTGTCAATCCATTCATAGCCACTTGCAAAAGTGAGATCTGATAGAGTTGATAACCTAATATTTTTGGTATTTTTACGATAAAGATTGCAAAGTAAAAATAGATTGGAAACTTATATGATGGAGAATAGACCCGGGGGCCATAGGTTTCACTAGTGGCTTCTCTCAAGATAGCATAAGTATTACGGTGGGTGAACAAATTACTGCCGAGCAATTGATAGAATAGTGCATAGTTATGAGAATATCTAGGCATGATCATGTATATAGGCATCACGTCCGCGACAAGTAGACCGAAACGATTCTGCATCTACTACTATTACTCCACACATCGACTGCTATCCAGCATGCATCTAGAGTATTAAGTTCATAAGAACAGAGTAACGCATTTGGCAAGATGACATGATGTAGAGGGATAAACTCAAGCAATATGATATAAACCCCATCTTTTTATCCTCGATGGCAACAATACAATACGTGTCGTTTCCCCTTCTGTCACTGGGATCGAGCACCGCATGATTGAACCCAAAGCTAAGCACTTCTCCTATTGCAAGAAAGATCAATCTAGTAGGCAAACCAAACTGATAATTCGAAGAGACCTGCAAAGATAACCAATCATACATAAAATAATTCAGAGGAGATTCAAATATTGTTCATAGATAATCTTGATCATAAACCCACAATTCATCGGATCTCGAGAAACACACCGCAAAAAGAGTTACATCGAATAGATCTCCAAGAAGATCGAGGAGAACTTTGTATTGAGATCCAAAGAGAGAGAAGAAGCCATCTAGCTAATAACTATGGACCCGAAGGTCTGCGGTAAACTACTCACACATCATCGGAGAGGCTATGGTGTTGATGTAGAAGCCCTCCGTGATCGATGCCCCCTCCGGCGGAGCGCCGGAAAAGCCCCCAAGATGGGATCTCACGGGTACACAAGGTTGCGGTGGTGGAAATAGGGTTTCGTGGTGCTCCTAGATGTTTTCGGGGTATATGGATATATATAGGAGGAAGAAGTAGGTCGGTGGAGCTGCAAGGGGCCCACGAGGGTGGGGGCGCGCCCAGGGTTCAGGCGCGCCTCCCTGCCTTGTGGCCTCCTCGCTTCTTTCTTGACGTCCACTCCAAGTCCCCTGGATCACGTTTGTTCCAAAAATAACTCTCCCGAAGGTTTCATTCCGTTTGGACTGTTGGGGAACGTAGTAATTTCAAAAAAATTCCTACGCACACGCAAGATCATGGTGATGCATAGCAATGAGAGGGGAGAGTGTTGTCCACGTACCCTCGTAGACCGACAGCGGAAGCGTTATCACAACGCGGTTGATGTAGTCGTACGTCTTCACGATCCGACCGATCAAGTACCGAACGTACGGCACCTCCAAGTTCTACGCACGTTCAGCTCGATGATGTCCCTCGAACTCCGATCCAGCCGAGGGTTGAGGGAGAGTTTTGTCAGCACGACGGCGTGGTGACGATGATGATGTTCCACCGACGTAGGGCTTCGCCTAAGCTCCGCGACGGTATTATCGAGGTATAATCTGGTGGAGGGGGGCACCGCACACGGCAAAAATATCGTATATCAAAGTGTGTCCTTAGGTGCCCCTTTCCCCCGTATATAAAGGAGCAAGGGGGAGGCCGGCTGCCCTAGGCGCGCCAAGGAGAGAGGGGGAGTCCTCCTCCTAGTAGGAGTAGGACTCCCCTTTCCTAGTCCTACTAGGAAAGAAAGGGGGAAGGAAAGAGAGGGAGAGGGAGAGGGAAAGGGGGCTGCGCCCCCCCTCTCCTAGTCCAACTAGGACTCCCCTTGGGAGGGGGCGCGCCACCTCCTGGCTGCTGCCGTCTCTCTCCCCTCAAGGCCCACCAAGGCCCAATACTTCCCCGGGGGGTTCCGGTAACCCTCCGGCACTCCGGTGTAATCCGAAACTTCTCCGGAACACTTCCGGTGTCCGAATATAGTCATCCAATATATCAATCTTTATGTCTCGACCATTTCGAGACTCCTCGCCATGTCCGTGATCACATCCGGGACTCCGAACAACCTTCGGTACATCAAATCACATAAACTCATAATATAACTGTCATCGCAACTTTAAGCGTGCGGACCCTTTGGGTTCGAGAACTATGTAGACATGACCGAGACACCTCTCCGGTCAATAACCAACAGTGGGACCTGGATGCCCATATTGGTTCCCACATATTCTACGAAGATCTTTATCGGTCAGACCGCATAACAACATACGTTGTTCCCTTTGTCATCGGTATGTTACTTGCCCGAGATTCGATCGTCGGTATCTCGATACCTAGTTAAATCTCGTTACCGGCAAGTCTCTTTACTCGTTTCGTAATACATCATCCCGCAACTAACTCATTAGTCACAATGCTTGCAAGGCTTATAGTGATGTGCATTACCGAGTGGGCCCAAAGATACCTCTCCGACAATCGGAGTGACAAATCCTAATCTCGAAATACGCCAACCCAACAAGTACCTTTGGAGACACCTGTAGAGCACCTTTATAATCACCCAGTTACGTTGTGACGTTTGGTAGCACACAAAGTGTTCCTCCGATAAACGGGAGTTGCATAATCTCATAGTCATAGGAACATGTATAAGTCATGAAGAAAGCAATAGCACCATACTAAACGATTGGGTGCTAAGCTAACGTAATGGGTCATGTCAATCACGTCATTCTCCTAATGTGGTGATCCCGTTAATCAAATGACAACTCATGTCTATGGCTAGGAAACATAACCATCTTTGATTAACGAGCTAGTCAAGTAGAGGCATACTAGTGACACTCTGTTTGTCTATGTATTCACACATGTATTATGTTTCCGGTTAATACAATTCTAGCATGAATAATAAACATTTATCATGATATAAGGAAATATATAATACTTTATTATTGCCTCTAGGGCATATTTCCTTCAGTCTCCCACTTGCACTAGAGTCAATAATCTAGATTACATAGTAATGATTCTTACACCCATGGAGTCTTGGTGCTGATCATGTTTTGCTCGTGGAGGAGGCTTAGTCAACGGGTCTGCTACATTCAGATCCGTATGTATCTTGCAAATTTCTATGTCTCCCACCTGGACTAAATCCCGGATGGAATTGAAGCGTCTTCTGAGATGCTTGGTTCTCTTGTGAAATCTGGATTCCTTTGTTAAGGCAATTGCACCAGTATTATCACAAAAGATTTTCATTGGTCCCGATGTACTAGGTATGACACCTAGATCGGATATGAACTCCTTCATCCAGACTCCTTCATTCGCTGCTTCCGAAGCAGCTATGTATTCCGCTTCACACGTAGATCCCGCCACGACACTTTGCTTGGAACTGCACCAACTGATAGCTCCACCGTTCAATGTAAATATGTATCCGGTTTGCGATTTCGAATCTTCCGGATCAGTGTGAAAGCTTGCATCAACGTAACCCCTTACGATGAGCTCTTTGTCACCTCCATAAACGAGAAACATATCCTTAGTCCTTTTCAGGTATTTCAGGATGTTCTTGACCGCTATCCAATGATCCACTCCTGGATTACTTTGGTACCTCCCTGCTAAACTTATAGCAAGGGACACATTAGGTCTGGTACACAACATTGCATACATGATAGAGCCTATGGCTGAAGCATAGGGAACATCTTTCATTTTCTCTCTATCTTCTGCAGTGGTCGGGCATTGAGTCTTACTCAATCTCACACCTTGTAGTACAGGCAAGAACCCTTTCTTTGCTTGATCCATTTTGAACTTCTTCAAAACTTTGTCAAGGTATGTGCTTTGTGAAAGTCCAATTAAGCGTCTTGATCTATCTCTATAGATCTTAATGCCTAATATATATGCAGCTTCACTGAGGTCTTTCATTGAAAAACTTTTATTCAAGTATCCCTTTATGCTATCCAGAAATTCTATATCATTTCCAATCAGTAATATGTCATCCACATATAATATCAGAAATGCTATCGAGCTCCCACTCACTTTCTTGTAAATACAGGCTTCTCCAAAAGTCTGTATAAAACCAAATGCTTTGATCACACTATCAAAGCGTTTATTCCAACTCCGAGAGGCTTGCACCAGTCCATAAATGGATCGCTAGAGCTTGCACACTTTGTTAGCTCCCTTTGGATCGACAAAACCTTCCGGTTGCATCATATACAACTCTTCTTCCAGAAATCCATTCAGGAATGCAGTTTTGACATCCATTTGCCAAATTTCATAATCATAAAATGCGGCAACTGCTAACATGATTCAGACAGACTTAAGCATCGCTACGGGTGAGAAAAGTCTCATCGTAGTCAATCCCTTGAACTTGTCGAACACCTTTTGCAACAAGTCGAGCTTTATAGACAGTAACATTACCATCAGCGTCAGTCTTCTTCTTGAAGATCCATTTATTTTCAATGGCTTGCCGACCATCGGGCAAGTCAACCAAAGTCCATACTTTGTTCTCATACATGGATCCCATCTCGGATTTCATGGCTTCAAGCCATTTTGCGGAATCTGGGCTCACCATCGCTTCTTCATAGTTCGTAGGTTCGTCATGGTCTAGTAACATGACCTCCAGAACAGGATTACCGTACCACTCTGGTGCGGATCTTGATCTAGTTGACCTACAAAGTTCAGTAATGACTTGATCTGAAGTTTCATGATCATTATCATTAACTTCCTCACTAATTGGTGTAGGTGTCGCATAAACTGATTTCTGCGATGATCTACCTTCCAATAAGGGAGCAGGTACAGTTACCTCATCAAGTTCTACTTTCCTCCCACTCACATCTTTCGAGAGAAACTCCTTCTCTAGAAAGGATCCATTCTTAGCAACGAATATCTTGCCTTCGGATCTGTGATAGAAGGTGTACCCAACAGTCTCCTTTGGGTATCCTATGAAGACACATTTCTCCGATTTAGGTTCGAGCTTATCAGGTTGAAGTTTCTTCACATAAGCATCACAACCCAAACTTTAAGATACGACAACTTTGGTTTCTTGCCAAACCATAGTTCAAAAGGCGCCGTCTCAACGGATTTCCATGGTGTCCTATTTAGAGTGAATGCAGCCATCTCTAAAGCATAACCCCAAAACGATAGCGGTAAATCAGTAAGAGACATCATAGTTCGCACCATATCTAATAAAGTACGATTACGACGTTCGGACACACCATTACGCTGTGGTGTTCCGGGTGGCGTGAGTTGCGAAACTATTCCGCATTGTTTCAAATGTAGACCAAACTCGTAACTCAAATATTCTCCTCCACGATCAGATCGTAGGAATTTTATTTTCTTGTTACAATGATTTTCAACTTCACTCTGAAATTCTTTGAACTTTTCAAATGTTTCAGACTTATGTTTCATTAAGTAGATATACCCATATCTGCTCAAATCATCTGTGAAGGTGAGAAAATAACGATATCCGCCACGAGCCTCAATATTCATCGGACCACATACATCTGTATGTATGATTTCCAAAAAATCTGTTGCTCTCTCCATTGTTCCGGAGAACGGTGTTTTGGTCATCTTGCCCATAAGGCACGGTTCGCAAGTACCAACTGATTCAAAATCAAGTGATTCCAAAATTCCATCAGTATGGAGTTTCTTCATGCGCTTTACACCGATATGACCCAAACGGCAGTGTCACAAATAAGTTGCACTGTCATTATTAACTCTGCATCTTTTGGCTTCAACATTATGAATTTGTGTATCACTACTATCGAGATTCATTAAAAATAGACCACTCTTCAAGGGTGCATGACCATAAAAGATATTATTCATATAAATAGAACAACCATTATTCTCTGATTTAAATGAATAACCGCCTCGCATTAAACAAGATCCAGATATAATGTTCATGCTCAACGCTGGCACCAAATAACAATTATTTAGGTCTAAAACTAATCCCGAAGGTAGATGTAGAGGTAGCGTGCCGACGGCGATCACATCGACTTTGGAACCATTTCCCACGCGCATCGTCACCTCTTCCTTAGCCAAACTTCGCTTAATCCGTAGCCCCTGTTTCGAGTTGCAAATATTAGCAACAGAACCAGTATCAAATACCCAGGTGCTACTGCGAGTATTAGTAAGGTACACATCAATAACATGTATATCACATATACCTTTGTTAACCTTGCCATCCTTCTTATCCGCCAAATACTTGGGGCAGTTCCGCTTCCAGTGGCCAGTCTGCTTACAGTAGAAGCACTCAGTTTCAGGCTTAGGTCCAGACTTGGATTTCTTCTCCTGAACAGCAACTTGCTTGCTGTTCTTCTTGAAGTTCCCTTTCTTCTTCCCTTTGCCCTTTTTCTTGAAACTAGTGGTTTTACTGACCATCAACACTTGATGCTCCTTTTTGATTTCTACCTCCACTGCCTTTAGCATTGCGAAGAGCTCGGGAATCATCTTATCCATCCCTTGCATGTTATAGTTCATCACGAAGCTCTTGTAGCTTGGTGGCAGTGATTGAAGAATTCTGTCAATGACGCAATCATCCGGAAGTTGAACTCCCAGTTGAATCAAGTGATTATTATACCCAGACATTCTGAGTATATGCTCACTGACAGAACTATTCTCTTCCATCTTGCAGCTATAGAACTTATTGGAGACTTCATATCTCTCAATCCGGGCATTTGCTTGAAATATTAACTTCAACTCCTGGAACATCTCATATGCTCCATGACGTTCAAAACGTCGTTGAAGTCCCGGTTCTAAGCCGTAAAGCATGGCACACTGAACTATTGAGTAGTCATCAGTTTTGCTTTGCCAGACGTTCATAACTTCTGGCGTAGCTCTTGCAGGAGGCCTGGCACCTAGCGGTGCTTCCAGGACGTAATTCTTCTGTGCAGCAATGAGTATAATCCTCAAGTTACGGACCCAGTCCGTGTAAGTGCTACCATCATCTTTCAACTTTGCTTTCTCAAGGAACGCATTAAAATTCAACGGAACAACAGCACGGGCCATTTATCTAAAACATAGACAAGCAAGATACTATCAGGTACTAAGTTCATGATAAATTTAATTTCAATTAATCATATTACTTAAGAACTCCCACTTAGATAGATATCCCTCTAATCATCTAAGTGATTACGTGATCCAAATCAACTAAACCATGTCCGATCATCACGTGAGATGGAGTAGTTTCAATGGTGAACATCACTATGTTGATCATATCTACTATATGATTCACGCTCAACCTTTCTGTTTCTGTGTTCCGAGGCCATATCTGTACATATGCTAGGCTCGTCAAGTTAAACCTGAGTATTCCGCGTGTGCAACTGTTTTGCACCCGTTGTATTTGAACGTAGAGCTTATCACACCCGATCATCACGTGGTGTCTCAGCACGAAGAACTTTCGCAACGGTGCATACTCAGGGAGAACACTTTTATCTTGAAATTTTAGTGAGGGATCATCTTATAATGCTACCGTCAATCAAAGCAAGATAAGATGCATAAAGGATTAACATCACATGCAATCAATATAAGTGATATGATATGGCCATCATCATCTTGTGCTTGTGATCTCCATCCCCGAAGCACCGTGCTTGTGATCTCCATCTCCGAAGCACCGTCATGATCACCATCTTCACCGCACGACACCTTGATCTCCATCGTAGTATCATTGTCGTCTCGCCAACTTATTGCTTTTACGACTATCGCTACCGCTTAGTGATAAAGTAAAACTATTACATGGCGATTGCATCTCATACAATAAAGCGACAACCATATGGCTCCTGCCAGTTGCCGATAACTCGGTTACAAAACATGATCATCTCATACAACACATTATATCACATCATGTCTTGACCATATCACATCACAACATGCCCTGCAAAAACAAGTTAGACGTCCTCTACTTTGTTGTTGCATGTTTTACGTGGCTGCTACGGGCTTAGCAAGAACCGTTCTTACCTACGCATCAAAACCACAACGATAGTTTGTCAAGTTGGTGCTGTTTTAACCTTCGCAAGGACCGGGCGTAGCCACACTCGGTTCAACTAAAGTGAGAGAGACAGACACCCGCCAGTCACCTTTAAGCAACGAGTGCTCCGAACGGTGAAACCAGTCTCGCGTAAGCGTACGCGTAATGTCGGTCCGGGCCGCTTCATCTCACAATACCGCTGAACCAAAGTATGACATGCTGGCAAGCAGTATGACTTATATCGCCCACAACTCACTTGTGTTCTACTCGTGCATAGCATCAACGCATAAAACCTGGCTCTGATACCACTGTTGGGGAACGTAGTAATTTCAAAAAATTTCCTACGCACACGCAAGATCATGGTGATGCATAGCAACGAGAGGGGAGAGTGTTGTCCACGTACCCTCGTAGACCGACAGCGGAAGCGTTATCACAACGCGGTTGATGTAGTCGTACGTCTTCACGATCCGACCGATCAAGTACCAAACGTACGGCACCTCCAAGTTCTACACACGTTCAGCTCGATGACGTCCCTCGAACTCCGATCCAGCCGAATGTTGAGGGAGAGTTTTGTCAGCACGACGGCGTGGTGACGATGATGATGTTCCACCGACGCAGGGCTTCGCCTAAGCTCCGCGACGGTATTATCGAGGTATAATCTGGTGGAGGGGGGCACCGCACACGGCTAAAATATCGTATATCAAAGTGTGTCCTTAGGTGCCCCCTGCCCCCGTATATAAAGGAGCAAGGGGGAGCCCGGCTGCCCTAGGCGCGCCAAGGAGAGAGGGGGAGTCCTCCTCCTAGTAGGAGTAGGACTCCCATTTCCTAGTCCTACTAGGAAAGAAAGGGGGAAGGAAAGAGAGGGAGAGGGAGAGGGAAAGGGGGCTGCGCCCCCCTCCTAGTACAACTAGGACTCCCCTTGGGAGGGGGCGCGCCACCTCCTGGCTGCTGCCCTCTCTCTCCCCTCAAGGCCCACCAAGGCCCAATACTTCCCCGGGGGGTTCCAGTAACCCTCCGGCACTCTGGTTTAATCCGAAACTTCTCCGGAACACTTCCGGTGTCCAAATATAGTCGTCCAATATATCAATCTTTACGTCTCGACCATTTCGAGACTCCTCGTCATGTCCGTGATCACATCCGGGACTCCGAACAACCTTCGGTACATCAAATCACATAAACTCATAATATAACTGTCATCGTAACTTTAAGCGTGCGGACCCTTTGGGTTCGAGAACTATGTAGACATGACCGAGACACCTCTCCGGTCAATAACCAATAGCGGGACCTGGATGCCCATATTGGTTCCCACATATTCTACAAAGATCTTTATCGGTCAGACCGCATAACAACATACGTTGTTCCCTTTGTCATCGGTATGTTACTTGCCCGAGATTCGATCGTCGGTATCTCGATACCTAGTTCAATCTCGTTACCGGCAAGTCTCTTTACTCGTTCCGTAATACATCATCCCGCAACTAACTCATTAGTCACAATGCTTGCAAGGCTTATAGTGATGTGCATTACCGAGTTGGTCCAGAGATACCTCTCCGACAATCGGAGTGACAAATCCTAATCTCGAAATACGCCAACCCAACAAGTACCTTTGGAGACACCTGTAGAGCACCTTTATAATCACCCAGTTACGTTGTGACGTTTGGTAGCACACAAAGTGTTCCTCCGGTAAACGGGAGTTGCATAATCTCATAGTCATAGGAACATGTATAAGTCATGAAGAAAGCAATAGCAACATACTAAACGATCGGGTGCTAAGCTAACGTAATGGGTCATGTCAATCACGTCATTCTCCTAATGAGGTGATCCCGTTAATCAAATGACAACTCATGTCTATGGCTAGGAAACATAACCATCTTTGATTAACGAGCTAGTCAAGTAGAGGCATACTAGTGACACTCTGTTTGTCTATGTATTCACACATGTATTATGTTTCCGGTTAATACAATTCTAGCATGAATAATAAACATTTATCATGATATAAGGAAATATATAATACTTTATTATTGCCTCTAGGGCATATTTCCTTCATGGACCCCGTTTGATATTCCTTTTCTGCGAAACACTGAAATAGGCAAAAAACAGCAATTTGCATTGGGCCTTCGGTTAATAGGTTAGTCCCAAAAAATAATATAAAAGTGCTTAGTAAAGCCCATTAAACATCCAAAATAGATAATATAATAGCATGGAACAATCAAAAATTATAGATACGTTGGAGACGTATCAGCGTCATCCGGCAACTAACGAAGGGCAATGAAAAGCTCCGGGCCGAGCGCGACCTGCTGAGGGTGAAGATCGTCGGAAGTGCGCAGTAGCAGGAGGAGACCACTGCCTTGTTGAAGAGGACCGGCGTCATCGTCAAGAAACTTATGTACAAGAATGACATGCTCCGCATCGAGCGCCAAAGGCTGGTGGAGGAATCTGTGCATGCTCTCAAGCAACTTCTTGAGGACATGAAAGAGCTCATCGCCGCTCGCCGCGGAGACTAGTTCCCGCGGTCTGCAGCAATGCATCAAGAAAGTTGAGATCGGCGAGCCAGATCATTGTCTTCCTTCTTATTTTTCCCTTGTGTATTTCGGGCGTTGCTGCATGTGGCTTTTCTAATTATATTCCTAAACATGTAAGACAATTATTATCCACTGTCATCGTCCTTATATTCATCAGTCCTTCTATAAGTCGCAGTCGATGCTATATAGGTCCGTCAGATCTTACATCAAGATCCGTACAAAACTTTCTTTTCAGATTTTCTTTTTTCTCTCTTAAATCCCAGTCGAGTGAGACATAGCCATGCCATGAAACAGGGGCTCGGGCGTCATTAATGTAGACGTTGGGAGGGAGGTGGGCGGCGGATAGAGGTCAAAGGGCTCTCCTCCCGATGAGCATGCGCAGGGGTCTGATCGCACACCTCCCGTACTCAAATAGCTACCCCGCACGACACCTCCTAGACAATAAAAAAGGGGACGCTTGGCGGCACGTTGATACGTCTCCAACGTATCTATAATTTTTGATTGTTCCATGCTATTATATTATCTGTTTTGGATGTTTAACGGGCTTTATTATACACTTTTATATTATTTTTGGGACTAACCTACTAACCCAAGGCCCAGTCCAAATTGCTGTTTTTTGCCAGTTTCAGTGTTTCGCAGAAAAGGAATATCAAACGGAATCCAAATGGAATGAAACCTTCGGGAGAGTGATTTTTGGAACAAACGTGATCCAGAGGACTTGGAGTGGATGTCAAGAAAGAAACGAGGAGGCCACAAGGCAGGGAGGCGTGCCTGCCCCACTGGGCGCGCCGCCCACCCTCATGGGCCCCTCGTGGATCCCCTGACCAACTTCCCTCGCCTATATATACTCATATACCCCAAAAATATCCAAGAGCACCACGAAACCCTATTTCCACCGCCGCAACCTTCTGTACCCGTGAGATCCCATCTTGGGGCCTTTTCCGGCGCTCCGCTAGAGGGGGAATCTATCACGAAGGGCTTGTACATCAACACCATAGCCTCTCTAATGATGTGTGAGTAGTTTACCTCAGACCTTCGGGTCCATAGTTATTAGCTAGATGGCTTCTTCTCTCTCTTTGGATCTCACCACAAAGTTCTCCTTGATCTTCTTGGATATCTATTCGATGTAACTCTTTTTGCGGTGTGTTTGTCGAGATCAGATGAATTGTGGGTTTATGATCAAGATTATCTATGAACAATATTTGAATCTCCTCTGAATTCTTTTATGCATGGTTTGTTATCTTTGCAAGTCTCTTCGAATTATCAGTCTGGTTTGTCCTACTAGATTGATCTTTCTTGCAATGGGAGAAGTGCTTAGCTTTGGGTTCAATCATGCGGTGCTCGATCCCAGTGACAGCAGGGGAAACGATGCATATTGTATTGTTTCCATTGAGGATAAAAAGATGGGGTTTATATCATATTGCTTGAGTTTATCCCTCTACATCATGTCATCTTGCCTAATGCGTTACTCTGTTCTTATGAACTTAATACTCTAGATGCATGTTGGATAGCGGTCGATGTGTGGAGTAATAGTAGTAGATGCAGAATCGTTTCGGTCTACTTGTCGCGGACGTGATGCCTATATACATGATCATGCCTAGATATTCTCATGAATATGCACTATTCTATCAATTGCTCGACAGTAATTTGTTCACCCACCTTAATATTTATGCCATCTTGAGAGAAGCCACTAGTGAAACCTATGGCCCCCAGGACTATTTTCCATCATATTAATCTCCCAACAACTAGCGATTTCTGGCACCGTTTATTTTGCAATCTTTACTTTTCAATCTATACAACAAAAATATCAAAAATATTTATCTTATTATCTCTATCAGATCTCACTTTTGCAAGTGGCCGTGAAGGGATTGACAACCCCTTTATCGCGTTGGTTGCAAGGTTCTTATTTGTTTGTGTAGGTACAAGGGACTTGCGTGTGGTCTCCTACTGGATTGATACCTTGGTTCTCAAAAACAAAGCGAAATACTTACGCTACTTTGCTGCATCACCCTTTCCTCTTCAAGGGAAAACCAACGCAGTGCTCAAGAGGTAGCAAGAAGGATTTGTGGCGACGTTGCTGTGGAGTCTACGCACAAGTCAAGACATACCAAGTACCCATCACAAACTCTTATCCTTTGCATTACATTATTTGCCATTTGCCTCTCGTTTTCCTCTCCTCCTCTTCACCTTTTTATTCGCCTTCTTTTTCGTTTGCCTTTTTTCGCCAGATCTATTGTTTGCTTGTGTTACCATGTGCCTTCTATTTGCTTGCATCTTTGCTTGCTAAAAATCCATTGATATGGATCCACTTAAAGTGTTCTACTTGGATCATCTTCGATCCTTATGCGCTCGTGCTGAAACCCCAACTAGCCTAGTTGATGGGAAATCTTCAGATGAGCATGCTCATTTTGTGCGTCATCGTTTGTCTGAAAAAGGGAGACTCTTATGGGATCAAATGAATAGATTGCTGTGTTATGCTTGGAATCTTTGTGAGATTTATGATTTTACTTGTTGCTCTAAGAACCCTAAAAAACACCTTCCCTACCTATGTGAGTTTAATGATAATGAAATCTTATCTTATTATGCAAAGGGTGTTCATAGTTACTATGATATCGAACAAATTGAAGAATTTGTTGCTTTTAAGGGTGCTTATGAAGTTGCTTCTTTGATTGAAAAATATGATATTACTCTCTACGAATCTGAAAATTTTGACATACTTAATATTGCTATGAATACTATGCTCATAGTGTCTATGTCAAAGAATTTACTGAAAGAATAACCGTTGCTTTGGAACAAAATAATGATATGCATGAAGCTATAGATAATTATGATTCCGAGGATTTGATTGAAATTTCTCTTGATGAACATGATGCTTGCTATTCTTGTGGCCATGATGCCAATATTTATGAAGATGAATTTGCTATAGTTCCTTATGTTAAACATGAGATCGTTGCTATTGCACCCATACTTGATAATTCCTTCGATGAAAATCATGATTGCAATGATTTTACTATAAATTCTCTTGATGTCAATTGTGCTAATAATATGCAAAACCCTGAGCTTGGGGATGCTAGTTTTGCTATGTCTACTACTTGTTGCAATGATCATGATTGGGGTGATTCTTCTTTTGATCTTGAAAATTTATTTAAGCCCCATGATGAATATGAGATTGATAATAGTGTTTGCAATAATATTGAAAGTGGGTTTGGAAGAGTGTCAACTTTAGATCCCACATATTTGGAGAATGTTCAATCTTATGGTATTTTTGATAAAAGTGGGTTTGGAGAGGTCATGACTTTAGTTAATGATAATCCCACTATTTTGGAAGAGTGTCAACTTCGCATGCATGTGGATCGTGTTGATAATATGTTATGTGATAGATATTTTGTTGAATTTTCCTATGATCCTACATGTTATTATTATGAGAGAGTAAAATATGGTTGTAGAAATTTTTATCTTACTAATTTACCTCTCGTCATGTTGAGATTGCTATCGTCTCTTTCTTCTTCCTTGCATATGCTAATTTTTGCTTGCTATGATAATTTGTTTTCTTATAAAATGCCTATTCATAGGAAGTATGTTAGACTTAGATGTGTTTATCACGTGTTCTATGATGCTCTCTTTGTGCTTTAATTCTTGTCTTTGATGTGAGCATCATTAAAATTATCAATGCCTAGCTAGGGGCGTTAAACATTAGCGCTTGTTGGGAGGCAACCCAATTTTATTTTTGTTCCTGTTTAGTAATAAATATTTGATCTAGCCTCTTGTTAGATGTGGTTTTATGTTTTAATTTGTGTTTGTGCCAAGTAAAACCTATAGGATCTTCTTGGATAGTAATTATTTGATTTTGCTGAAAAAGTCAGAAACTTTCTGCTCACGAAAACAATTCTTAAAAATCACCAGACCGTGATAACATACTGATTCCAATTGCAGTAGATCAATAAACAAATTATCTAGGTCGTCCTATTTTGGTAGATTTTTCTGAGTTACAGAAGTTATCGTTAGATACAGATTACTACAGACTGTTCTGTTTTTGACAGATTCTGTTTTTCGTGTGTTGTTTGCTTATTTTGATGAATCTATGGCTAGTATCGGAGGTTATGAACCATAAGAAGTTGGAATACAGTAGGTTTAACACCAATATAAATAAAGAATGAGTTCATTACAGTACCTTAAAGTGGTGGTTTGTTTTCTTGCACTAACGGAGCTCATGAGATTTTCTGTTGAGTTTTGCGTTGTGAAGTTTTCAAGTCTTTGGGTAAAGATTTGATGGATTATGGAATAAGGAGTTGCAAGAGCCTACGCTTGTGGATGCCCAAGGCACCCCAAGGTAAAATTCAAGGACAACCAAAAGCCTAAGCTTGGGGATGCGCCGGAAGGCATCCCCTCTTTCGTGTTCCTCCATCGGTAACTTTACTTGATGCTATATTTTTATTCACCACATGATATGTGTTTTGCTTGGAGTGTCTTGTATGATTTGAGTCTTTGCTTTTTAGTTTACCACAATCATCCTTGCTTTACACACCTTTTGGGAGAGACACACATGATTCGTAATTTATTAGAATACTCTATGTGCTTCACTTATATCTCTTGAGCTAGATAATTTTGCTCTAGTGCTTCACTTATATCTTTTAGAGCACGGTGGTGGTTTTATTTTATAGAAATTATTGATCTCTCATGCTTCACTTATATTATTTTGAGATTCCTTTAGAACAGCATGGTAATTTTCTTTGGCTATAAAATTTGGTCCTAATATAATAGGCATCCAAGATTAGTATAATAAAAACTTTCATATAGAGTGCATTGAATGCTAAGAGAAGTTTGATACTTGATGATTGTTTTGAGATATGAAGATAGTGATATTAAAGTTGTGCTAGTTGAGTAGTTGTGAATTTGAGAAATACTTGTGTTGAAGTTTGCAAGTCCTGTAGCATGCACGTATGGTAACCGTTGTGTAACAAACTTGAAACATGAGGTGTTCTTTGATTGTCATCCTTATGAGTGGCGGTCGGGGACGAGCGATGGTCTTTTCCTACCAATCTATCCCCTAGGAGCATGCGCATAGTGCTTGGTTTTTGATGACTTGTAGATTTTTGCAATAAGTATGTGAGTTCTTTATGACTAATGTTGAGTCCATGGATTATACACACTCTCACCCTTCCATCATTGCTAGACTCTTCGGTACCGTCCATTGCCCTTTCTCACCTTGAGAGTTGGTGCAAACTTCGCCGGTGCATCCAAACCCCGTGATATGATATGCTCTATCACACATAAACCTCCTTATATCTTCCTCAAAACAGCCACCATACCTACCTATTATGGCATTTCCATAGCCATTCCGAGATATATTGCCATGCAACTTTCCACCGTTCCGTTTATTATGACACGCTTCATCATTGTCATATTGCCTTGCATGATCTTGTAGTTTACATCGTATTTGTGGCAAATCCACCATGAATATTATTTCATACATTTCACTCTTGATTCATCGCCCATCCTGGTACACCGCCGGAGGCATTCATATAGAGTCATACTTTGTTCTAGTATCGAGTTGTAATCATTGAGTTGTAAATAAATAGAAGTGTGATGATCATCATTAATAGAGCATTTTCCCAAATAAAAAAAAAGAAGAAAGGCCACAAAATAGAGAAAGGCCCAAAAAAAAGAAAAAAAAGGACAATGCTACTATCTTTTTTCCACACTTGTGATTCAAAGTAGCACCATGATCTTTATGATAGACAGTCTTTTGTTTTGTCACTTTCATATACTAGTGGGATTTTTTCATTATAGAACTTGGCTTGTATATTCCAACAATGGGCTTCTTCAAATGCCCTAGGTCTTCGTGAGCAAGCAAGTTGGATGCACACCCACTTAGTTTCTTTTGTTGAGCTTTCATACATTTATAGCTCTAGTGCATCCGTTGCATGACAATCCCTACTCCTTGCATTGACATCAATTGATGGGCATCTTCCTAGCCCGTTGATTAGCCGCATCAATGTGAGACTTTCTCCTTTTTTGTCTTCTCCACATAACCCCCATCATCATACTCTATTCCACCCATAGTGCTATATCAATGGCTAACGCTCATGTATTGCGTGAAAGTTGAAAAAAGTTTGAGATTACTAAAGTATGAAACAATTGCTTGGCTTGTCATCGGGGTTATGCATGATGAGAGCATTCTTGTGTGACAAAAATGGAGCATGACCAAACTATATGATTTTGTAGGGATGAACTTTCTGTGGCCATGTTATTTTGAGAAGACATGATTGCTTAGTTAGTATGCTTGAAGTATTATTATTTTTATGTCAACATTAAACTTTTATCTTGAATCTTTTGGATCTGAATATTCATGCCACAATAAAGAAAATTACATTGAAGAATATGCTAGGTAGCATTCCACATCAAAAAATTTGTTTTTATCATTTACCTACTCGAGGACGAGCAGGAACTAAGCTTGGGGATGCTTGATACGTCTCCAACGTATCTATAATTTTTGATTGTTCCATGCTATTATATTATATATTTTGGATGTTTAATGGGCTTTATTATACACTTTTATATTATTTTTGGGACTAACCTACTAACCCAAGGCCCAGTCCAAATTGCTGCTTTTTTGCCTATTTCAGTGTTTCGCAGAAAAGGAATATCAAACGGAATCCAAACGGAATGAAACCTTCGGGAGAGTCATTTTTGGAACAAACGTGATCCAGAGGACTTGGAGTGGACGTCAAGAAAGAAACAAGGAGGCCACGAGACAGGGAGGCGCGCCTGCCCCCCTGGGCGCGCCCCACCCTCGTGGGCCCCTCGTGGCTCCCCTGATCGACTTCCTTCGCCTATATATACTCATATACCCCGAAAACATCCAAGAGCACCACGAAACCCTATTTCCACCGCCGCAACCTTCTGTACCCGTGAGATCCCATCTTGGGGCCTTTTCCGGCGCTCCGTCGGAGGGGGAATCAATCATGGAGGGCTTCTACATCAACACCATAGCCTCTTCGATGATGTGTGAGTAGTTTACCTCAGACCTTCGGGTCCATAGTTATTAGCTAGATGGCTTCTTCTCTCTCTTTGGATCTCAATACAAAGTTCTCCTTGATCTTCTTGGAGATCTATTCGATGTAACTCTTTTTGCGGTGTGTTTGTCGAGAGCCGATGAATTGTGGGTTTATGATCAAGATTATCTATGAACCATATTAGAATCTCCTCTGAATTCGTTTATGTATGATTTGATATCTTTGCAAGTCTCTTCGAATTATCAGTTTGGTTTGGCCTACTAGATTGATCTTTCTTGCAATGGGAGAAGTGCTTAGCTTTGGGTTCAATCATGTGGTGCTCGATCTCAGTGACAGCAGGGGAAACGACATGTATTGTATTGTTGCCATCGAGGATAAAAAGATGGGGTTTATATCATATTGCTTGAGTTTATCCCTCTACATCATGTCATCTTGCCTAATGAGTTACTCTGTTCTTATGAACTTAATACTCTAGATGCATGCCGGATAGCCGTCGATGTGTGGAGTAATAGTAGTAGATGCATAATCGTTTCGGTCTACTTTTCGCGGACGTGATGCCTATATACATGATCATGCCTAGATATTCTCATAACTATGCACTATTCTATCAATTGCTCGACAGTAATTTGTTCACCCACCGTAATATTTATGCTATCTTGAGAGAAGCCACTAGTGAAACCTATGGCCCCCAGGTCTATTTTCCATCGTATTAATCTCCCAACAACTAGCGATTTCTGGCGTCTTTTGTTTTGCAATCTTTACTTTTCAATCTATACAACAAAAATACCAAAAATATTTATCTTATTATCTCTATCAGATCTCACTTTTGCAAGTGGCCGTAAAGGGATTGACAAGAGTTTTATCGCGTTGGTTGCAAGGTTCTTATTTGTTTGTGTAGGTACGAGGGACTTGCGTGTGGTCTCCTACTGGATTGATACCTTGGTTCTCAAAAACTGAGGGAAATACTTACGCTACTTTGCTGCATCACCCTTTCCTCTTCAAGGGAAAACCAACGCAGTGCTCAAGAGGTAGCACACATAAATGGTAAGTAGAATGCCCACGGTTTCAATAATACGTGTGTTTCCGATTTGTAACGTGGCAGCACTTGTTCCAAAATGACTTTGTCGATTGTTAATGTGTGCGCCTTCGCAAATCGGACAAAAAAATTTGTTGGGGAACATAGTATTTCAAAAAAAATCCTGTGATCATGCAAGATCTATCTAGGAGAAGCATAGCAACGAGCGGGGAGAGGTGTCCACTTACCCTCGTAGAGCGAAAGCGGAAGCGTTTGGTAACGCGGTTGATGTAGTCGAACGTCTTCACGATCCAACCGATCCAAGTACCGAACGTACGACACCTCCGTGTTCAGCACACGTTCAGCACAATGACGTCCCTCGAGCTCTTGATCCAGTTGAGGACGAGGGAGAGTTCCGTCAGCACGACGGCGTGGCGACGGTGATGATAAAGTTACCGGCGCAGGGCTTCGCCTAATCACTACGACGATGTGACCGAGATGTGTAACTGTGGAGGGGGGCACCGCACATGGCTAAGAAAATTGATCTTCTGTGTTCTAGGGTGCCCCATGCCTCCGTATATAAAGGAGGAGAGGGGGAGGCCGGCCGGCACCTGTAGGGCGCTCCAAGAGAGAGGAGTCCTACTAGGACTCCAAGTCCTAGTAAGATTCCTCTTGGTGGAAGGGGGAAGAAGGAAGGGAGAGGGAAAGGGGGGCCGCGCCCCCTCCCCTAGTCCTATTCGGACTCCCCATGGGGGGGGACATGCGCCACCTCCTCATGGACTGCCCTCGCTCTCCCAAAAGGCCCATGTTGGCCCATTACTTCCCCGGGGGGTTCCGGTAACCCCTCCGGCACTCCGCTTTTACCCGGTACCTCACGGAACTCTTCCGGTGTCCGAATAACATCGTCCAATATATCATTCTTTATGTCTCGACCATTTCGGGACTCCTCATCAAGTCCGTGATCTCATCCGGGACTCCAAACAAACTTCACTCATCAAATCACATAACTCATAAAACAAATCGTGATCTAACGTTAAGCGTGCGGACCCTACGGGTTCGAGAACTATGTAGACATGACCGAGACACATCTCCGGTCAACAACCAATAGCAGAACCTGGGTGCTCATATTGGCTCCTACATATTCTACGAAGATCTTTATCGGTCAAACCACATAACAACATACGTTGTTCCCTTTGTCGTCGGTATGTTACTTGCCCGAGATTCGATCATCGGTATCATCATACCTAGTTCAATCTCGTTACCGGCAAGTCTCTTTACTTGTTCCATAATGCATCATCCCGCAACTAATTCATTAGTCACATTGCTTGCAAGGCTTATAGTGATGTGCATTACCGAGAGGGCCCAGAGATACCTCTCCGATACATGGAGTGACAAATCCTAATCTTGATCTATGCCAACTCAACAAACACCTTCGGAGACACCTATAGAGCATCGTTATAATCTCCCAGTTACATTGTGACGTTTGATAGCACACAAGGTGTTCCTCCGGTATTCGGGAGTTGCATAATCTCATAGTCAGAGGAACATGTATAAGTCATGATGAAAGCAATAGCAGTAAAACTAAACGATCATTATGCTAAGCTAACGGATGGGTCTTGTCCATCACATCATTCCCTAATGATGTGATCCCGTTCATCAAATGACAACACATGTCTATGGTCAGGAAACTTAACCATCTTTGATTAACGAGCTAGTCAAGTAGAGGCACACTAGGGACATTCTGTTTGTCTATGTATTCACACATGTGCTAAGTTTCCGGTTAATACAATTCTAGGGCATATTTCCTTCAGTCTGCCACTTGCACTAGAGTCAATAATCTAGATTACAAGGTAATGATTCTAACACCCATGGAGTCTTGGTGCTGATCATGTTTTGCTCGTGGAAGAGGCTTAGTCAATGGGTCTGCAACATTCAGATCCGTATGTATTTTGCAAATCTCTATGTCTCCCTCCTTGACTTGATCGCGGATGGAATTGAAGTGTCTCGTGATGTGTTTGGTTCTCTTGTGAAATCTGGATTCCTTCGCCAAGGCTATTGCTCCAGTATTGTCACAAAATATTTTCATGGACCAGATGCACTAGATATTACACCTAGATCAGATATGAACTCCTTCATTTGCTGCTACCGAAGCAGCTATGTACTCCGTTCACACGTAGATCCCGCCACGATGCTTTGCTTGGAACTACACCAACTGACAGCTCCACCATTCAATATAAATACGTATCCGGTTTGTGACTTAGAGTCATCCGGATCAGTATCAAAGCTTGCAACGACGTAACCATTTACGACGAGCTCTTTGTCACCTCCATAAATGCGAAACATATCCTTAGTCCTTTTTAGGTATTTCAGGATGTTCTTGACCGCTGTCCAGTGATCCACTCCTGGATTACTTTGGTACCTCCCTGCTAAACTAATAGCAAGGCACACATCAGGTCTGGTACACAGCATTGCATACATGATAGAACCTATGGCTGAGGCATAGGGAATGACTTCATTTTCTCTCTATCTTCTGCAGTGGTCGGGCACTGAGTCTGACTCAACTTCACACCTTGTAACACAGCCAAGAACCCTTTCTTTGACTGATCCATTTTGAACTTCTTAAAAAATTTATCAAGGTATGTGCTTTGCACTACAAAAAAAGACACATCCTTGACATTTGGGCCGAACGAAATTTTTTCTGTCATGCTTATGACACTTCTGTGACGATAATTGTGACAAAAACCAGTATCATCATAGATGTGGTGGGCTCCTACTTCTATGACAAAAAATCATGACAGAAAATGGGCTTTTCGTCCTGGGCGGGCCGGAGACGCTGCTGCATGACATTCTTTGGGCCGTCCAGGACAAAAAAAACCATGGTAGAAGCAAGGGCGAGGAAAATATCGGGGAGTTCCCGGTTACGGTGGGTGGTCGGGGGCCAAGCGATGTGCGTTTCTCTCGTACGTACGCGTGTGTGTGCGAGGCGTTGCGCTTTAACTGAACCCGAGCGAGGCATTGGCTCTAACTGAACCCGAGCAATTGCACTGCAGGCTACGCGTTACTGAACCCGAGCGATCGATCGATCCCTTGTTGTTAACTGAACCCGAGTGATTCCTTCACTACTGCTGCTAACTGAAGCCGATCGATGCTGCCTCTGGATGAATAGTGAGCGTTGTTGGGGGGTTTGGATGAACAGTTCCTGGTGGGGGGTGGATGAACAGGACCCCGTGGTAGTAGAGGCCGTTGCCGCTGGATGAACAGGACCCCGATCGATCAAGCCGGTGGATGAACAGGACCCCGTGGAGGTCTGGATGAACAGGACCCCGTGGAGGGCTGGCTGAACTGTAGCTGGTGGAGGGCTGGTTGAACAGTAGTCGGTGGAGGGCTGCATGAATAGTAGCCCGTGGAGGGGTGGTTGAACAAGACCCCATGGAGAGGCCTGGTTGAACAGTAGCTGGTGGAGGAGCGGTGGAGGCTGGATGAAAAGGAGCCCGTGGATGAACAGTCGCAGGTGCAGGCTGGAGGAGGTCGACGGTGGATGAACAGTAGCCCGTGGAGGCTAGAGGAGGTCGACGGTGGAGATGAACAGTATCCCGTGGAGTCCCGTTTTGCGGTACGCCACACCTTCCGATGAACAGGACCCCCGTTTCGACCGTAGTGCTCCAACACAAGTCTGTTTCCTCCGTTTTGCGGTACGCCACACCCCTCCCGATCAAAAGGACCCCGTTTCGACCGTAGGAGGTCCGTTTCCTCCGTTTTGCAGTATGCCAGACCCCTCCCGATGAACAAGATCCCGTTTCGACCGTGGCCAATTGAACACAAGGCTGTTTCCTCCGTTCTGTGGTACGCCAGGCCTCGTTTCCATCGGCTGTTCCGTCCAAGCTGGTTGGCTCCCGATGAACATGACGTATTCCGTTGCCTCCCGATGAACATGACGCATTTCATTGCCTCCCCATGAACACGACGATGGCACAGCTTCTCCGTTCCGACCCAACCATTTACACGAGCCCTGGCCATATGTATGCGCGAGTAGGCCTTCGAGAGCCCGCCCGTATGTACGTACATGGCCGTATTTACTTTCTTGCACCCTGGCCGCTATACATACATGTACATGCTACGTGCGCGCCTCTACTACGACACGTGCCCTTCCTTACTCGGCCATGGTTCATCGCTGCAGCCTGCAGACAGACCGATCGACCAGTATGTACGTACACATTCGCCACCAGAATGACAACGCTACGTACGCTTCGACCAGGCGGGTCTTAACTGTCAGGCACTTCCTTGCGTGCGAAGATGTAGCTGGAGGAATCATTATTTTCCGCGTAATAAGGAGGCACTTCCTTGCTGCGGCCGTGGACCCAGCTGTCAGCCTCTCCATGCACGTACAGTACTCTTCCCATGGAAGTCATTCCTTGACCACGTTGACCACGCCGCGCCGAGAGCACCAGGGCGGTGGACGACAGCGAGGCCTAGGAAGGGGATTTCATGGAGCCGGGGAAGACGCGGCAGTGGATGCCCACGCAGAGAGGAGTACGAGGGTTCACTGGTTCGGCTTCGGTGTGAGGCTGCCGTCGCCGCAGAATAACAGTGGGTGTGGGTGAGTGGAGGGATGGCCTGACCAGCGGTGGGAGTAGTAGGGGGCGGTGAGGCCTCCGCGGTAGCACAGCCGGCCACGGGAAGCAGGAGCAGGCGGCACGACCGGCGTTGCTTTGGGCGGCTGGAGCGAGAAGACCAGAGGTTGAAGAAGCACTACGGCCGTTGGATGGACATCGTACGGTCACTGGAGCTAGAATCGTTCATATTGAGTAAGTTGACAAAGCCCTCCGTCCCCGTCAACTTAGTAGGCCCACAGGTCAGCCTCGGAATATGATGGGTCCCAGCTAGCAGGGGGAGTATTTTTTTTGCGCGTAATAAGGAGGCACTTCCTTGCGTGCGAAGGTATAGCTGGTGGGTCCGACCTGTCATTGGGGGGAACTTTTTTGTGAAATACAGAGGCCCTTCCGATGGGTCCCAGATGTCAGGTGGAGGAATCATTATTTTGCGCGTAATAAGGAGGCATTTCCTTATGTGCGGTGGTCGACCCAGCTGTCAGCCTCTCCACGTACAGTCCACGTCCGATGGATGTCGTTGACCATGTTGACCACGCCACGCCGAGAGCACCAGGGCGGTGGACGACGGCGAGGCCTAGGAAGGGAATGACACGGAGCCGGGGAAGACTCAGCAGTGGTTTCCCACGCGCTGGGGAGTACGAGGGTTTACTGGTTCGGCTGCTGTCGCCGGAAAATAACAGGAGGTGTGGGTGAGTAGAGGAATGGCCTGGCCAGCAATGGAGTAGGGTGGGGCAGTGCGGCCTATGCGGCAGCACAGCCGGCCATGGGAGGCGGGAGCAGGCAGTCCCACCAGCGCTGGTTCGGGCGGCTGGAGCAAGAAGATCAAATATTGAAGAAGCAGCACGGCCGTTGGTCTAACATCCAAATGTCATTGCTGCTAGAATCGTTTGTGGACTAAGTTGACAAAGCCTTTCGTACACGTCAACCTAGTAGACCCACAACTCAGCCTCCAAATCTGTCCCAAACAGCATACAACCCGAAATTTCTAGCCAGATTCAAATTAATTTAAAAACTAAACATACCTTAATTTAAATCCAATGAAATTTTACCCGCACAAAAAAACAATGAAATTTAAAATATCAAAATCCGAAAGAAAAAAGTATTTTGGAACTAATTGCATGTTTGCTGTATTTTTTCATTTTACGGCCCATTTATTATTACTAATAGCCCATTTCTTATTACTTATAGCCCATTTTCTGGGCAAAATGCATCCATGCTCGTCTTGAAAGATTTCCGGCCTAGCAGGGCATAGAAAAGCAAGTAGGCCTACGTTGCTTATTCTACAAAAAACAAAATAGCTGGGCTAGCCATTTTCAGAAAGGGAAAAAACAAACTGGGCTGGTCATGTGCTAAACATATGAAATAAAAGCCTGGGCTAGACGGGCCACAGCTCCCGCACAACCCAGTTGATACCCTTCTCCGTCCCAAAAAAAAATTACTGCGCGCGCTGCTGGGTCCCTACTATCATCCTCACCATGCACAGTCATCTCCTTATTCCTCTTGGTTGTTGACCATGTTGACAACACCGGAGGGCGGCGCCACGGCGAGCGAACCAAGGCAAAGGACGATGGTGAGGCCTCGGACGGGAACGAACAGGAGCCGGGGAAGATGCGCAGAGTTTTAGGGTGCGATGTGGCTACAATGCGTGCGCGGCAGCACAACCAGCCATGGGAGGCGGGAGCAGGTGGTCCTGCCGGCGCTAGTTTGGCTTTGGCGGCTGGAGGAAGAAGAGACTGAAGAAACACGACAGTCGTTGAATGTCAATCCAACGGCCAAGGTTGGCACAATCGTTTGTTGACTAAGCCGACACCAAGTAGCATACTTTTTTATATATAGGAAGAAAATAAAACTGGGCTCGTTCGCCTGGTAACATTCCCGAAACTGCGGCCGTTTGATCTTGCGTCACAACTAAAACTGCGAGGAAAATGCATACGTCTGCTGTCCTCCTCCCAGGGAACGTTCGCCACATAAGTGACTAGCACCCTTGGTTTTCAACCGAGAGGCCTTGGGTTCGAGTCCCAGGAACTCTCAATTTTGTCCTCCTTCCTTCCTCGCAAAAAAAGAAAGAAAATCAAAGACTTGAGAAGGCATACATAACAAGTTAGTGTACCAGTAAAGAGACATTGCTGAGTTTTAGAAAAAAGAGAGACGTGCTCCTGTAGCTGGTTCGAATCCAAACCTAGACTATGACTATATATGGTGCTATGCTACTCTGCCAGTAATGAAACTGACATATCCAACGTTCGCTTCTCCTCTTCTCTACTTACTCTGCCTAGCATCAGAAGCTCTGGCCGCAGCAACCATGTCTGCTGGCTGCTCGTCCACCTGCTCTTCAGCAGGCAACAACCAGATAGGGCCAAGTCGCCACCCGTACCATCGTCTGTGGGTCTCATCACACCCCCGCCGGCACACGCACCGCAGCCGGTTGCTCATCACAACCCGCTGCCGTTGGTGTGGTGCCACTGCTACAAATCACGCAGAGTCATCCATCGCATCTCAACCACAATCCTCAACCCTGGCCGAGTCTTCTACAAATGCCCGAATCATGGGGTAATAATATGTTTAAGTGTTGTTCTGCTGCTTTCAGTTGCTGATTTTTTTAATAGTTTGGTTGACGATCTTCCAATTTGATTCGTGCAGAAAAGGGAAGATTTGTGTGATTTGTATTTCTGGGAAGTTGCTGATTTGGGGGAATGCAACTACGCTGATTATTTGGTTAGCCGAGGAATCCCAATACCAGCAGGTTGGGGTGTTGGACAACTGACCGAAGGAACGACAGAAGAGGAAGATGTAGAGCAGAAGGTTAAAGATGCAGTTCCTCTGATCATGGCCAAGCAACAGTTGCTGAACGGCCTTGACAGCAATGAGGAGATGAAAGAGCTTGTGAAGATAATGGCAAAATCGATGTGCTCTGTAGGATGATTGTCTCTTTATTTGAAGTGTATGTAGCACTCGTGATGTATTCAGTGGCTATGCCATGAGCACTTTGCTGAAACTAGTAATGAATGAAACCTGTGTAGTAGGCTGAGCGTAGTGTTGTGAACATCTAATGATTTCTATTAACGCAAATCGGGGGGTATCCCCTTTTGCTCATAAATAAATAAATAGCAGAGGCCCTTTTGGTAATAAATAAATAAATTAGCAGAGGCCCTGTTGGGTCAGCTTTGTTCCCATTCGAAGACATCAAGCAAATTGCAGTCCAATAGCAAACTATGTCATCAAATTCAAGTTTCACAGCCAAATATGAGTACAACTAAACAACAATGTTATCATGTTTTAGTCGTCATACAATCACCAAACACAAATCAACATACATAACAAGTGATGTTCTCACAGCAAAATACTAAACAACACGTTCATCAGGTTTTAGTTGTCATAGCAAACACAATTTCACGTAGTAGATAAAAACGACTTCTGACAGGCAAATATGACAAAAGCATTCTAATCATCATCCGCAGCATCAGTGTCAACATGTTCGCCATGTGTATCAGTCTGAATCATAATTCCCCACAGTGTCATCATCTTCTTCATCCTCAGTGTCCTCGAACGTTGGCTTCTTCTTGATCAACTCTTGTATGTCCATAGCACGACAGGCAATGTTTTCGCCAACGTCATTGACGTGATGGTTCTCAAAGATATTAGGAACATCAGTGGAATCTTGTACATCAGGAGCGGTGTAAGCATCATCTTGTTGTGCAACTTCATTAAACGAATTCCTCTGCTCAAACCTTTGCAAAACTCTCCAGTCATCGCTATGTGCAAATGTGTCTTCCAAGAAAAATATCTGTGTTGCTTGATTTGCCAAAATAAAAGGCTCATTGGTCTGGTACGCCGCCTTCACATTGATGGATTTGAAATAATCATTAGCTCTGGGTTTTGCGATCCTGGAAAACAGGTTATACCAATGATGGCACAACAGAACCACACACCGATGATCCTCGAAACTGGATATATACTGGAACTAAACAATGTCTGTTATGTTAGCATACATTTCAGTTGTCACTCTTCCGTACGTATCCGTTCTCATGATGGCACTGCTTTGTGTCTTCCTGCCTTCGTCGCGTGCAAGGGTGTTGTAGCGCACATCTCCAACAACGCAAGATTCATAATGTCTTACCCGAGTATCAGGACCCATTGCTAGTGCGTAAAGGGCATCATCAACTGCCTGCCCATCCTCCCGCATCTTCTTAACCTATGTTTAGAAAATAGACAAGATGATCATCTTATGTACTCAATATATTTAAAAAAACTGACAGTGCAATTCAAAAGCTTACATGGCTCTTGAACCATTTCACAAATCCTGCCATAACCAGTTTGTCAATGTTTCTTGGATTTTGCGGCGGTAACTCCTTTTTGTAGATGCTGCACAACATAGTGATCACGTCAAACATCTAAATATGTAAGAATGTGCTGCAAGTTTAGTAGATTACGATGTATAAGCTGCAGTACTTAACACTTACATGATATAAGGTAGTATCTCATGACAGTTATTCAACACATACCAAACCATTTTGTCCAAATCTTTAGGTTTGTCCTCTTGTCGACTCTTCCCTGTAACTCGAACAGAATAATCGAAAACATTGAGCCCGGGATTGTCTTCACCCACCTCTTTGCTAAGCTGATAAGTTGTTTCAGTGTATTTTGAGCAGAATGTCAATGCTTCTGTAGCAATGTAGGCCTCTGCAATGGAATCCTCAGGTCTAGCTCTGTTCCTAACATAGCCCTTGAAAGTGCCTAGCCGCCTTTCAATAGGGTACATCCATCCATACTGTACTGGACCTCTAAGTAGTGCCTCATCAGGTAGATGAACAGTCAAATGCACCATCACATCAAAGAAGGCCGGAGGATATATCTTCTCAAGGTCGCATAGGATAGTTGGTATCTTGTCTCTAAGACGCTCCAAAGCATCTATCCTGATATTTCTACTGCAGAGTTCTCTGAAGAATTGTCCCAACTCTGCAACTGCTCTGTATAAGTCAGGGCGGCCCAATCCTCTAAGGATAACAGGTAAAACTCTTTGAAGTAGGATGTGGCAGTCATGAGTTTTCAACCGTTGTACCTTGTTTCCATCTGCACTGATTCTCCTTTCAGGGTTGGAAGCAAATCCATGTGGGAATCTCACACGTACAGGACCTCGCAAAATTCATTTCTTTTTACCTTGTCCAAGACGTACACAGCTGGTGCCATATCCCGTGGTTTACCTTCATTTTGCACCTGCAAATCCCTTCTGATACCCAGGTGTGTCAAATCAATCCTAGATTTTAAGGTATCTTTCGTCTTGCCTTCAATATTAAGAAGTGTGCCGATAATGCTGTCACATATGTTTTTCTCGATGTGCATCACATCAAGATTATGCCGCAGATCCAAATCTTTCCAATACTCCAAGTCCCACAAAGTGGACCTGTGGGTAAACAATAATCTCTCTTCTGCGCTACCACACTTCCTTTTCCCGCTACCATTACCAGGATGGTTTCCTGGTGTAATACGACTGACCTTCTCTAATTCCACTTGCAACTCATCGGCGGTGAGCCTCTTTGGCGCATCACGGTTTTCATGCTTTGCATTGAACACATGTCTTCGGTATTTTGTAGGATGCGGCTTGTCCTTGGCAAGGATACGACAGTGTCCAATGTAAGAGATCTTGCTAAGTATTGTGTATGACAGCGGATTCCTGTCACAGCAAACACATGCATTGTAACCATGTGTCGTTCGCCCTGACATAGTGCCCAAAGCCGGATAATCATGGATGCACCAAATTATAACAGCACACAGAAAGAAATCAGCTGGTGGGCTGCTATATAGGTCTCGAGTGAGAACACCCCTCCATAGCTGTTGAAGTTCCTCCACAAGAGGCTCCATGAATAAATCAAAATCCTTTCCAGGACTTTTTGGACCTGGGATAAGCAAGGCCATCATGTAGTTTGATTCTTTGGTGCAGACATTTGGAGGCATGTTGTAAGGGATAACAAGCACTGGCCACATGCTATATGTGGCGCTTTGGTGGCCAAGTGGGTTAAATCCATCTGAAGCTAAGCCAAGTCTAATGTTTCTCGGATCAGCAGCAAACCATTTGTGTTTCTGATTGAAGCTTTGCCACTCACTACCATGAGATGGATGGCTCATTACATTCTGATCTCTGTACTCCTGGTTCCTAGAATGCCACAGTACATCCTCTCTTGATTCAGCATCATGAAACAACCTCTGCAATCTTGGTATAATTGGAAATTGTCTCAGAACATTATGAGGAATCCTCTTCACAGCATCTCCATCTTTCCATCTTGATGATTTGCATTTCGGGCATTCAGTTAAGTTGGCATAATCCTTCCGGAACAGAACACAATTATTCTTACAAACATGGATCATATCATATCCAATTCCAACTGCACGAAGGAAATTCTTCATTTTACTGTAGGTGTGTGGCAGCTCAAATGCATCTAGGAAAGATTTGCAGAAAGCAGCCAACATCGCATCGAATGATTTGTTGGTCATCCGCTCAGATGTCTTCACCTGAAGAAAGGTGACCATAGCTAGGAATACTGACAGCTTATTTCCTGGGGTGACATCCACATTGCATTGTTCCAACATGCGGGCCCACCGTTTTTCTTCTGCAGGTGATAGTTCATGAAATGCACGAGCATTTCGTAGCATTGTTTCAATGTTGGTCAAACTCACTGGCTCTGCCACCACCACTTCCTCCTCCTCTTCCACCTGAGCATCAGGCAGATCAAGATGGTGATCTGCTGCTTCCACGTAGTCAGTAACATTGACGTTCACAGCTTCACCATGATGAACCCACCTAGTATATGTGACTGACATCCCATACAAGTGTAGATGATTTTGCATAGTTGACTGGGGTCTTGTAACTGAATTCATACAACTCTACACGGGCAGAGCACATCTGATTTCGGACCACTGTACTTAGATCTGATAAATTTCATGAAGTTTTCAACCCCCTCGACATATGCAGCGGAGAATCTTCGAGCAGAAGTTATCCAAGTCCTGTCCATCTGTTAGACATACAAATTAGTTCTTCTACTAGATATTACAGGAAAAACATATATGCTTTCTTATGAAGTCCAGAAATAAATACGTAGGTCAATGTCTAAAGCTATGGCAAGATATTTGGACGAGCAGATCTAAGTAATGAGATATATGTAAAGCTAATTTAGCAAACAGATTTGAGTGCTAAATTATGGCAGTTGTTTCAGCAGTCAATGAGGCCAAGCACACAGCCATCGAACTATCAAAGGCCATCGCAGCAACAAAGATCGAGTATAAAATGGTGTACAACTATTTCACCTAACAGATTGGCTACTAGACCATGGCAATCTACATCATAATAAATATATGGCAGGATATTTTAGCAACTAATCGGGCTTGGCATGTCATCTCGGCTAAGCAGATTGAGTGCAGAACAGGGCAAGGAAGCTACTTAAGCAGAGCATATTGACTGTAAACTACTTCGGCAAACAGTGAGATTAACAGCGTCTAGCAGCTAACATTCAGCGCTGCACCTACATGCACGGGGCCTCAGTCTAGAATGCGCGTACCATGGGAGAAGCTGACCGTCGTGCGTCTCCACACGAACGTCGCCAGCGGTGGTGGCCCAGACCGCCGTGCACCTCCACAAGAACATCGCCAGCGGTGGCGGCACGGCTAGAGGACGGCAGTCTACGAGAGCGTACTGTGGGAGCGAGAGGATCGCCATGCGTCCCTGATACGTCTCCGTCCTATCTAATTTTCCAAACACTTTTGCCCTTGTTTTGGACTCTAACTTGCATGATTTGAATGGCACTAACCCGGACTGACGCTGTTTTTAGCAGAATTGCCATGGTGTTATTTATGTGCAGCAACAAAAGTTCTCGGAATGACCTAAAACTCCACGGAACATATTTTTGGAAAATATTAAAAATACTAGAAGAAGAATCCATGTCGGGGGGCCTCCACCTGTCCACGAGGGTGGGGGGGGCGCCCCCTGCCTCATGGGCCCCCTGACGCTCCACCGACCTCAACTCTAACTCCATATATTCACTTTCGTGGAGAAAAAATCAGAGAGAAGGATTCATCGTGTTTCACGATACGGAGCCGCCGCCAAGCCCTAAAACCTCTCGGGAGGGCTGATCTGGAGTCCGTTCGGGGCTCCGGAGAGGGGAATCCGTCGCCATCGTCATCATCAACCATCCTCCATCACCAATTTCATGATGCTCACCGCCGTGCGTGAGTAATTCCATCGTAGGCTTGCTGGACGGTGATGGGTTGGATGAGATCTATCATGTAATCGAGTTAGTTTTGTGAGGGTTTGATCCCTAGTATCCACTATGTTCTGAGATTGATGTTGCTATGACTTTGCTATGCTTAATGCTTGACACTAGGGCCCGAGTGCCATGATTTCAGATCTGAACCTATTATGTTTTCATGAATATATGTGAGTTCTTGATCCTATCTTGCAAGTCTATAGTCACCTACTATGTGTTATGATCCGGCAACCCCGAAGTGACAATAATCGGGACCACTCCCGGTGATGACCATAGTTTGAGGAGTTCATGTATTCACTATGTGTTAATGCTTTGTTTCGATACTCTATTAAAAGGAGGCCTTAATTCCTTTAGTTTCCATTAGGACCCCGCTGCCATGGGAGGGTAGGACAAAAGATGTCATGCATGTTCTTTTCCATAAGCACGTATGATTTTATTCGGAATACATGCCTACATTACATTGATGAATTGGAGCTAGTTCTGTGTCACCCTATGTTATGACTGTTACATGATGAACCGCATCTGGCATAATTCTCCTTCACCGATCCAATGCCTACGAGCTTTTCACATATTGTTCTTCGCTTATTTACTTTTCCATTGCTACTGTTATAATCACTACAAAACCCAAAAATATTACTTTTGCTATCGTTACCGTTACTTCCATATTACTTTGCTACTAAATACTTTGCTGCAGATACTAAGTTATCCAGGTGTGGTTGAATTGACAACTCAACTGCTAATACTTGAGAATATTCTTTGGCTCCCCTTGTGTCGAATCAATAAATTTGGGTTGAATACTCTACCCTCGAAAACTGTTGCGATCCCCTATACTTGTGGGTTATCAAGACTATTTTCTGGCGCCGTTGCCGGGGAGCATAGCTCTATTCTTTGAGTCACTTGGGATTTATATCTGCTGGTCACTATGAAGAACTTGAAAGACGCGAAAACAAAAATTTATCCCTCAACTACGAGGGGAGGTAAGGAACTGCCTTCTAGCTCTGCACTTGATTCACCTTCTGTTTTGAGTAAGCTTGCGACACCTAAACCTGCTTCTGCTATTCATTCTGATATGTCGCATGTTATTGATGATGCCACTTCTGCTATGCATGATACTTATGATGAAACTACATATATGCTTGATACTACTGTGCCACTTGGTGAATTTCTTGATGAACAACTTGCTAGGGCTAGAGAGAATGAAATTATTGAAACTGATAATATTGAAGATAGTGATGATGAAGACTCTCCCCCTAATAAATAGGAATTGCCTATTGTGCCTGAGGGTTATGTTCTGGATGAAGAATCTGCTAGAGCCATTCTTGCTTGCAATGATAGAAGTGATCTTAAGAAGTTATTAGCTAAATGGAAGCAGCGATCTATTAATGCTAGAATGAAACCTGACCCTGCTTTTGCTACTTCACCTATCTATGTTACTGATAAGGATTATGAATTCTCTGTTGATCCTGATATAATTACTTTGGTTGAATCTGATCCTTTTTATGGCTATGAATCTGAAACTGTTGTGGCACATCTTACTAAATTAAATGATATAGCCACCCTATTCACTAATGATGAGAGAACTCGCTACCTTTATATCCTTAAAATATTACCGTTCTCATTAAAGGGTGATGCTAAGATATGGTTTAATTCTCTTGATCCTGGTTGTGTGCGTAGTCCCCAGGATATGATTTATTACTTCTCTGCTAAATATTTCCCTGCTCATAAGAAACAAGCTACTTTAAGGGACATACATAATTTTGTGCAAATTGAAGAAGAGAGTCTCCCACAAGCTTGGGGGAGGCTTCTCCAATTACTTAATGCTTTACCTGATCATCCTCTTAAGAAAAATGAAATACTTGATATCTTTTATAATGGACTAACTGATGCTTCCAGAGATTGCCTGGATAGTTGTGTTGGTTCTATTTTCAGGGAAAGAACACCGGATGAAGCTGAAATTCTATTGAATAATATGTTGACCAATGAAAATAATTGGACACTTCCTGAGCCAACTCCTGAGCCTGTTCCTAAACCAAATCCGAAGAAGAGGGGTGTTCTATTTCTCAGTCCTGAAGTATGCAAGAGGCAAAGAAATCTATGAAAGAAAAAGGTATTAAAGCTGAAGATGTTAAGAATTTACCTCCTATTGAAGAAATACATGGTCTTAATTTACCGCCTGTTGAAGAAACATATGATCCTAATCCATTACCTATTAAAGAAACTCATGGTCTTGATAACCCGAATCAGGTAGTAAATGTAAATTCTCTCTATAGATTTGATGAAGGTGATATCCCTCACTATAAGTCTGCTAGACAATGCTTAGAAGAGTTTGATAATTTTATTGTCAAACAAGAAAACTTCAATGCTTATTTTGGTAGACAATCGAAATACAATTCCGATACGCTTGAACACTTGGGTGATTATATGTCTAGAGTTAAAGGTGAACTTAAACTCATTAGTAAACATGCTTCTATGGTTACCACTCAAGTAGAACAAATACTTAAAGCTCAAAATGATTTGCTCAATGAATTAAATAGTAAGAAAAATGATTATGCTGCTAGAGTGGCTACTAGAACTGGTAAAATGACTCAGGAACCTTTGTATCCTGAAGGCCATCCTAAGAGAATTGAGCAAGATTCTCAGAGAAATAATATAGATGCACCTGGTCCTTCTAAAAAGAAGAAAAAGAAAAATGATAGGACCTTGCATGCTTCTAGTGAACCTATTGCTGAAACACCTGAGAATCCAAATGATATTTCTATTTCTGATGCTCAACCTAGTAATGATAATGATGTAGAAATTGAACCTGCTGTTGATCTTGATAACCCACAATCAAAGAATCAACGTTATGATAAAAGAGACTTTGTTGCTAGGAAACATGGTAAAGAAAGAGAACCATGGGTTTAGAAACCCATGCCTTTTCCTCCCAAACCATCCAAGAAAAAGGATGATGAGGATTTTGAGCACTTTGCTGAAATGATTAGACCTATCTTTTTGCGTATGCGATTAACTGATATGCTCAAAATGAATCCTTATGCTAAGTATATGAAAGAAATTGTCACTAATAAAAGAAAGATACCGGAAGCTGAAACTTCCACCATGCTTGCTAATTACACTTTCAAGGGTGGAATACCTAAGAAACTTGGAGATCCAGGAGTACCCACTATACCATGCTCCATTAAAAGAAACTATGTTAAAACTGCTTTATGTGATCTTTGAGCCGGTGTTAGTGTTATGCCTCTCTCTTTATATCGTAGACTTGATTTGAATAAGTTGACACCTACTGAAATATCTTTGCAAATGGCTGATAAATCAACTGCTATACCTGTCGGTATTTGTGAGGATGTGCCTGTTGTGGTTGCAAACGTTACTATTTTGACGGACTTTGTTATTCTTGATATTCCCGAGGACGATAGTATGTCTATTATTCTTGGAAGACCTTTTTTGAATACTGCAGGGGCTGTTATTTATTGCAACAAAGGCAATGTCACTTTTCATGTTAATGGCAGTGAGCATACGGTACACTTTCCGAGGAAACAACCTCAAGTTCATAGTATCAATTCTATTGGAAAAATTCCAGCAATTATTTTTGGAGGTTTTGAATTTCCTCTTCCTACTGTCAAGAAGAAATATGATATTCTTATTATTGGGGATGTGCATATCCCCGTTGAGGTAACATAGTGTTATTCGAAATTTCTCCGGTTCCATGTTAGTCGGAATGAGTTCGTTAACAAGACTTGATCAACCTTGTTAGGGGATTCCTTTTGATGAGCATGAGATGGATGAAGTTAGAAAGCACAACCTTCTGTATCTTCTCTCTACTTTCTGTTATTTAGTTGAAATAAAGTAAAAATAGTATTTTTCTGTCTGTTTTCTGAATTATCCGTGCAATATAAAAATACCCCGAAAATAAAAGTTCCCCAAATGCCCTGAAAATGGAATATGATTTTTTCTGGAATATTTGAGAATATCTGGCACTGAGAACACAGCAGGGGGAGCATGCACCTGGCCACGAGGGTCCAGGGCGCGCCCACTCCTATAGGGCCCGCCCCCTTGCCTCGTGGGCCCATGGTGGCTCCCCTCCACTTATTCCTGCACCCACACACTTCTTCATCCTCCCAAAAAAAATCACCATCCAGCTCAAGCACGAGTTCTAGCTCATTTTGCTGCGATTTTCGATCTCCTTGCTCAAAGCACCTCTCACAAAACTGCTTGGGGAGATTGTTCCTTGGTATGTGACTCCTCCATTGGTCCAATTAGTTTTTGTTCTAGTGCTTTATTCATTGCAAATTTGTGCTGCCTAGGTGACCATGTTCTTGAGCTTGCATGTCAAATTTATATGGTTCCAAGTAGTTCTAATGCATGATATAGGCTCTAGGCACTTGTAGGAGTAGTTGCTATCAATTTTGTTGAGCTTGGTTCACTTTTATTTGAAGTTACTAAAAATTTCAGAATTTTTCAGAAAATAATGAAGAGATTTTTGAGGGGCTCATCGAGCCGAAGCTCGAAGGAAAAGCAAAGTGAAGAACCACAGAGGCCCAAATATAATTTGCCTTGCACCGCAGAGGTCTAGCCGTGTGAATGGCCTTCCAATGATTTCTTGAGAGCAGCCGGGATTTCTGATGATTTTTATGAATTGGCTGAGAATGCAGGCCTCACCGACTTCCTCCGCGACCAACGCGAACAGTATCTCTTACTCACCAATACTTTTGTGCAAAACTTCTACTATTATCCTAAGGAATCACCTCCTTCAGTAGAGTTTCATTTATATGATGTGGTTAAGAAGATCTCACTAGATGAATTTTGCAAGGTTTCCAAAATACCTTTTGAGGGTAGCTTAGAAGAACCACATCGTAAAGATGTGGACGGGTTTATTGACCCTATTACTGTAGGGGAAACTAGGAAGGTTTCCCATGCAACAATCACTAGCATACATTTTCCTGTTTTATGCTACTTTGCCATATTTGCTAGTCGTTGCTTAATTGGTCGCGGAAACTGTGGAAACCTTAGTGTTCCTGATATTATTATTTTGTTCCATGGTTTATTCTGTGATAATACTGTTAGTATGGGCGGTATTGTTGCCAAACGGTTAAGTTTGAACCGTTCAAAGGGCCCCATCTTTGGAGGTATTTATGCTTCACGCCATGCTGCACACTATAACATACCTATTAGGCACTATGAAAAAGAAGAAAAATTGCTGCCCACTGTTTATTTAGATTATAAGAGTATGGTAGCACATGACTTTATTGTTAAGAATAGGGAAGGGGCGCTTAAATATAAATTGTTCTTTGATAAACATCACCCTGAGATTATTACCTTGCCTGCTCCTTCCTTGTTTGATTTATCTGCAGGTTCGTATCTCGTTCCGCTGGCGGCCATTCACGCCTACCGGAACCCTGCATCAGTCACGGAGCCGGAACCACAATTTGAACCTCCACGACAGTCTAATTACCAGTGGGATCCCGAGATGATTGCCAACCAGTGGCAATCAGAGTCTTCTTCATCTATGTATGACCCCATCTACAACTATGTATATCCACGAGGCCATCCGTGGCAATAAGCCAACTTAGGCCAAAAGCCTAAGCTTGGGGGAGTACGTATCTCTCACCGACATTACATTCATATCCACACACTCATTGCTAGATGTCGGTGCTCATACTCTTTCACTGTAATATCCATGCTAGTTTATTTTCTTTTTCTTGCTTTCTTCTTGTGTGTTTAATAAACCTTAAGAAAACCAAAAAAATAGTGTAGCTTTTAGCTAGTTTACTTTTCATGCTGTAGTAGTAATAATTAAAAAGAAAACCCAAAAAGATTTCACGTTCTCCTTTTGCTTGTTGGGAGCTTTCCCGTGTAAATAGTTTTATTTTCTTTTCTTTTCTTTGGGGGTCGATAGGAGAAGACCATGATTAAAATGTTGAAGTGGCTCTTATATGCATTATTGTTGATTTAACCAAGAGCCCATATTGCCTTGTCTTCTCCTGTTTATTGAATGCTCGCAGATTCCAGCTTAGTCCAATGCACGTGCACTCTTATTATTATTCACATCGTTCGGTCGTGCAAGTGAAAGGCAATTATGACGATATATGATGGACTGACTGAGATGGGAGAAGCTGGTATGAACTCGACCTCTCTTGTTTTTGTAAATATGATTAGTTCATCATTCCTGATTCATCCTATTATGAATAAACATGTTTGCAATGACTATTAGAGATCATAGTTGCTTATGCCCTGCTTGATCAGCTATGAGTTATAATGGTTTACCTTGCGTGCCAACATGCTATTAAAATGGTTGTGATGTGGTATAGTGGGGTGGTATCCTCCTTTGAATGATTTAAGTGACTTGACTTGGCACATGTTCACGCATGTAGTTGAAACAAAATCAACATAGCCTTCACGATATTTATGTTCATGGTGGATTATATCCTACTCAAGCCGGCACTCAATGTTTATTAATTTTAATGCATGTTCATGACTGTTGTCGCTCTCTAGTTGGTCGCTTCCCAGTCTTTTGCTAGCCTTCACTTGTACTAAGCGGGAATACTGCTTGTGCATCCAATCCCTTAAACCCCAAAGTTATTCCATGTGAGTCCACTGTACCTTCCTATATGCAGTATCTACCCGCCGTTCCAAGTAAATTTGTATGTGCCAAACTCTAAACCTTCAAATGAAATTCTGTTTTGTATGCTCGAATAGCTCATGTATCAACTAGGGCTGTCCGTATCTTCGATGTTAGGCGGGTTATTCTCAAGAGGAGTGGACTCCGCTCCTCACTCACGAGGAAATGGCTGGTCACCGGGATGCCCAGTCCCATGCTTTATGCAAATCAAATCAAAATAATTGCAAACAAAACTCCCCCTGGGACTGTTGTTAGTTGGAGGCACTCGTTGTTTCGAGCTAGCCATGGATTGATGCTTGTTGGTGGAGGGGGAGTATAAACTTTACCATTCTATTTGGGAACTGCCTATAATGTGTGTAGCATGGAAGATATCGCCATCTCTTGGTTGTTATGTTGACAATGAAAGTATGTCGCCCAAAATATTATTTATCTCTGCTTTAAAATCGAGCTCTAGCACCTCTACAAATCCATGCTTCCCTCTGCGAAGGGCCTATCTATTTACTTTTATGTTGAGTCATCACCCTCTTATTAAAAAGCACCAGCTGGAGAGCACCGCTGTCATTTGCATCCATTACTATTAATTTATATTGGGTATGACTATGACTGGATCTCTTTTACCATGATTTACAATGTCTAGTCAGTCCTTGATCTTTAAAGGTGCTCTGCATTTATGTTTTGCGGTCTCAGAAAGGGCTAGCGAGATACCATCCTGTTATATCATATTATGATTGTTTTGAGAAAGTGTTGTCATCTGAGATTTATTATTATTGCTCGCTAGTTGATTATGCCATTGATATGAGTAAACATGAGACCTAAGAGTTATTGTGAATATGGTTAGTTCATAATCTTTGCTGAAAACTTGAATGCTGGCTTTACATATTTACAACAACAAGAGCAAACAGAGTTTGTAAAAGTTTTTCTTTATCACTTTCAGTATATCAACTGAATTGCTTGAGGACAAGCAAAGGTTTTAGCTTGGGGGACTTGATACGTCTCCATCGTATCTACTTTTCCAAACACTTTTGCTCTTGTTTTGGACTCTAACTTGCATGATTTGAATGGAACTAACCCGGACTGACGCTGTTTTCAGCAGAATTGCCATGGTGTTATTTATGTGCAGAAACAAAAGTTCTCGGAATGACCTGAAACTCCACGGAACATATTTTTGGAAAATATTGAAAATACTGGAAGAAGAATCCACGTCAGGGGGGCCTCCACCTGTCCACGAGGGTGGGGGCGCGCCTGCCCCCTGGGCACGCCCCCCTCCCTCGTGGGCCCCCTGACGCTCCACCGACCTCAACTCCAACTCCATATATTCACTTTCGGGGAAAAAATCAGAGAGAAGGATTCATCGCGTTTCACGATACGGAGCCGCCGCCAAGCCCTAAAACCTCTCGGGAGGGCTGATCAGGAGTCCGTTCCGGGCTCCGGAGAGGGGAATCCGTCGCCATCGTCATCATCAACCACCCTCCATCACCAATTTCATGATGCTCACCGCCGTGCGTGAGTAATTCCATCGTAGGCTTGCTGGACGGTGATGGGTTGGATGAGATCTATCATGTAATCGAGTTAGTTTTGTTAGGGTTTGATCCCTAGTATCCACTATGTTCTGAGATTGATGTTGCTATGACTTTGTTATGCTTAATGCTTGTCACTAGGGCCGGAGTGCCATGATTTCAGATCTGAACCTATTATGTTTTCATGAATATATGTGAGTTCTTGATCCTATCTTGCAAGTCTATAGTCACCTACTATGTGTTATGATCCGGCAACCCCGAAGTCACAATAATCGGGACCACTCCCGGTGATGACCACAGTTTGAGGAGTTCATGTATTCACTATGTGTTAATGCTTTGTTCCGGTACACTATTAAAAGGAGGCCTTAATATCCCTTAGTTTCCATTAGGACCCCGCTGCCACGGGAGGGTAGGACAAAAGATGTCATGCAAGTTCTTTTCCATAAGCACGTATGACTATATTCGGAATACATGCCTACATTACATTGATGAATTGGAGCTAGTTCTGTGTCACCCTATGTTATGACTGTTACATGATGAACCGCATCCGGCATCATTCTCCATCACCGATCCAATGTCTACGAGCTTTTCACATATTGTTCTTCGCTTATTTACTTTTCCGTTGCTACTGTTACAATCACTACAAAACCCAAAAATAATACTTTTGCTACCGTTACCGTTACTTCCATATTACTTTGCTACTAAATACTTTGCTGTAGATACTAAGTTATCCAGGTGTGGTTGAATTGACAACTCAACTGCTAATACTTGAGAATATGCTTTGGCTCCCCTTGTGTCGAATCAATAAATTTGGGTTGAATACTCTACCCTCGAAAACTGTTGCGATCCCCTATACTTGTGGGTTATCAGTCCCCTCGACGAACCGCAGCGCCGACGTATCGGCGTGGCGGGGAGGGCGGCCTTGGCGGAGCGAATGGAGTGGAGGCGGACGGGGGGAGGGGGGTTTGGGGAATATTATTGGCTAGTTGGCCGAAGGGCGATTGAATTTGGGATTTGGGGGGAATTCTGCTGGGGGGGGGGGTTGGCGCGATGGGTGGGGGGAATTTGGCGCATGGTCGGTTTCTCTAAGTGCAGTCCCATGTATCAGTGAAGAGGCAAACCGAAGCGCATTCCGTTTGTGTGAGCCGTGTGCAGGACCGAACGTTGTGGGGTGCAATGCGACCGCGACAGGGGTGCTGTGAGTGTACCACCTTTTTTTCCTTTTAAACTAGGTGCTTCGCCCCCTAATGAAAAAAAACTTGGTCCTTCGTGCGATCCATCGATACTACTACTAGTAATCCGGTAATCCCGACTAAAATGGCGCGGCCGGGTCTTTTCCCGCGCGATATGCTGGGAGGTCGGCTTAGTTGGGTTTTTTAGGACGAGTAATGCTACACCAACGTAATCCCAGTTACGTAATTAACGTAATGTGAAACATGTGAGTTGTTGATTGTAGATTGGGGGGAGGGAGGGGCCCACCACCATGAAAATCAGGGAGGAGAGAGAGAGGCAATTTACGTTAACCCTTTTGTAGGTTCCCGTAGATATAGAAAGATATGAAATGAGTGAATGTGTAGTGGACGTACTATTGGAGTGCCTAAGATAAATTGTGTATGTAGACTATATGTTTATTTACTTCGCCTGTTAGCTTTGTCTCGGTTCCATAAAAAGCAGAGTTGGTGATGATGGTGTGCCTGCCATCCTGCAACATATGACGTCCGATCTATATCTAACGGATAGAAAGGAAACTATGGCAATTTACCTGCACTCCTCTCCACATTTGCAGATAAGGCATTCCCTCGTTCATCCTTTTCTCCCACAAGATCTTGATGTTTCGTGCAACGCACGGGCATCTTGCTAGTACTCCTACAATATACTATATTATTGTGAAAGTTCATATACATCGGCCGAGATTAATGCAAACACGGCAGATTTTCATTACATTTCGAACTTTTATAGGACAGAAAAATAAAAGAAACCCGACCCTAAACCTATTCTACGGCCGCGACCGACGTCATCCATCTGCGATCTCCATGTACGGGGGCGAGGTTCAAGACCCGTGAAGTGAAGGTGCGGTCTCTGGCGAGGAAGAGTAGAACATGGGAGACAGACCGGCCAGTTGGCACACCATGCCCTGCCGCCTCCCATGCCCTACTCATCCTCGGAGGAGTCCCCGACCTCGGCGGTGCCGGACGTTGGACGGCGGCAAGTAGGACGCGTGGCTGACGGTGCTCCCATCGTCGGCCGCCAGCATGGCCACCGCTTGTGCGGTCGCGTCCGCGTCCGGCTACGCCACTATTGCGTCGCGAGCGGCGACTTGAGCAAGGGCGGCGACCTCGAGCTTCATCCCCGAAGACAAGCTCTCCCGCAAAGCGATCGCGCTCGCGGTCATGGCAGATGTGGTGCCAGATAGCAGGACGATGCGCTATGGTGTGGAGGTTAGCTGGGCGTTGCCGCTTTAAGTAGCGCATTCCGGTGAGCCCAAGCGTCCGGATGCGACATTAAGTCACCGGAGTTGGTTCCTCGGGCACCGAGCCTCTTAACGATGACATACGGATGAACGGCATGAATGCGGGCAGCTGGCGCCGGCTGGGAACGCACCGCGCGACGGCACGAGGGACGAGGGTTTTTGGTGTGCCAGGGTAGTCAGCTGCAGTCGTGGCAACGTTGGAGATGCCCTTTGCTCACATGCGACCCCACATGTCATTGAAAAAGCAAGACGACCCAGCATGTTCTCAGGTCCTGGGGATGCAGTTGGGCACGCTACACCACTCCGCGGACGCATCGCGGCGCGCGCGCACTTCGGCGCCCCGTGCATGCTGGACGAGCCGGGTCTTGATCTGCTGGTCGTGCCACAGCGCTAACGCCACCCTCGGCACACCGAAACCGACCGTGTAAAGCGACGATGAGCATGTCGCTCCCGCATGCCTCATTTGAACATTCCGCCGAGTATCATTCGCATGTGGGTCTAGACCATGATTGTATTTCCAATGTTGTAATTTGTCCGACATGCATACAAACAGACGGTTCATTTAAAGTTTCACTTTCCCTCCACTACGTGTTGCTTCCCGTATTAGTTTTGGCATCCCATTCGGTTCATGCCCCAACACATCTTGACGAGATCGATTGATGTTGAGAGATCAATTGCGTGTCGTGCAAGGAGATAAAGGTTTGGTCTGTTTCTATGATAGAAATGACCGGCGGGGGCGGCGGGGGGGGGGGGGGGTCTATGGGGATCAGAGGGAGTATATTGTACGTTCATAAGCGAAACGAACGTATTGTACCCACCCTAGTCCTCTTTCAATCGATCTCCAGACCCCGAGATGAAATCGAGAGAGAACGAGTGGGTTCATGTGTGATACCTAAGGCGGATTCAAAATTTTGAACTGGTGATCATAGCATCCACAAATCATATATAAAGGGTATTCAATTTTCGTTTCGCTCTTGAACGTACAATATACTCCCTTTGATTCTTTCTAGTTTACATATAAGATTTATGTGTAGTCAAAGTATCTCTACTTTGATCAAACTTACAGGAAAAAAGTATCAACATTCAACAACGCCCAATCAATATTGTTAGATTCATACGTACTCCTATGTTTGTATTCAAACAGACATGGTTTCAAATTTGTTTTCAACCACGTGAATGTGCTTGTTCTCGCGCATGCTCTTCCTACTAGGATTTCGCCACGGATAGCTAGTCCAATAGTAACTTTTTTTAAGCTCCATGTCCAATAGTACTAGTGGAGTACTGACAACATCTGTAGTAGAGTATGTAGTGCTCATAGTACTCCCTCCTTCCATTTATATAGGGCCCATGTGGAGGAGAAAGATGTGAAAAAGTAAGGGGAGTGAGCTCTCATGCAAGAGCCTAGCTATATATGCATTCCTAGTTAAACACAATAAATATGAAGAAAGAGATAGAGAGGAGATGGAAAGAAGTACTAATACAATAGCCAACCATATTTTTTTTGCGGGAAATAGCCAACCTTATAGCCCACACTACTGTATGAGTGCATATAGATGATGGCTATAGATGACATGTCAGTTACTTATAGCCATCGGCTGGCTATATTATTAACCATGCTCTAATGCGTTTTTCAAAACCGCCTTTGACTATTGACAAGATTAATAGTACATGAGATGTATAATGTGAAAATTATATCATTGGAAGCTCTTTTCACATACGAATTTGACCGTATGCTTTGTGTAAGTTGCATGTCATATATTATTACTCTAACATTTGGTCAAAGTTAGCCTCGAAAAATGCATTGGGCCCTGTAGATGGAAGGAGGGAGTAGTAGTGGAAGTGGATCCTCTGACGTAGGTATCCCTGCCTTACCCTCCCTTTCGTTCACTTACTGGCGGACCCCATGCTTGCTAGGCCCCGCATGTGAGTTACTCAATGGGTTCGGCCACGTCAGGGGATCCTCATCCTTAGTATACTCCCTTTGTTTTTATTTACTCCGCATAAAACAGAGGGAGTGGTAGTATAAATGACGCGGGCGGGGGAGGGGGAGGGACGTCAGTTTGCTCTCAACTGTGGTCCCACAAGCGAGCGAAAACGCAAGACGAAGCACGTTCCATTCGGTGAGCGACGTGGAGGGTCCAGCGTGCCGGGGTGCAATGCGAACGCGACAAGAGCGATGTACAGTCAAAACCAATTGACCTTCGCTGCTCGGCCGGAACCACTATTCACACTAGAACCTTCGCTGCTCGGCCTACGCCAGCCACTGCCCAAAACCACACCTCCTCTCCAGCCCATTCCCCGACCTTTCGATCCCCTAGCCCGCATCATGTGTCCCCTAGTTCGCCGGAAAGCCATGGTGCGCCACAAGATCACGTACTACAAGATGCTGACGCCGGAGCGCCGCACAGAAATCGCGGCGGCGGTCGGCGCCACAGACCTCCGTTCCCAAGCTCGCTTTGTGGTGGGCCAATCCCCGAGTTCTCTGGAGCCAAGCTACGAGGAGGAGGAAGCCGATCCAATGTTCATGACGGAGGTCACGGCGCAGAAGGCCCCCGATGGGTATGAGACGATGGACGTCGACTTCGTGCCGGCGTCCGGGTCCCCCATGGTGCAGGCGGACCAACGGTTCAACCTGGCGATACTAAAAGAGGACCGGGAGGCAGAGGCTCAACTCGACGCGGAGTGCACGCATGCCGCTGCCATCGAGGCTCTCCTGCAGGTGGAACCGGATATTGTGGATGTGAACCGGGCGACTGAGGCTTAACTTGAGGCGGAGCGCGCGGATGCCGCTGCCATCGAGGCCCTCCTGCAGGCAGAACCGGACGTCCTTGACTTGAACCAGGCGGCGGAGGCTTAACTCGACGCGGAGCGCGCGGATGCCGCTGCCATCGAGGCCCTCCTGCAGGCGGAACCGGACGTCCTGGACTTGAACCAGGAGGCGGAGGCTCAACTCGACGCGGAGCGCGCGGATGCCGCTGCCATTGAGGCCCTCCTGCAGGCGGAACAGGATGTCCTCGACTTGAACCGGGCGGTGCTCTCGTACGTGCAGAGCACCCGCACGCTCCGCGTGAACGAGTAGCTGGAGGCCGAGGAGAACCATGGTGCGGAGACACATGTCGGCAGCTACGGCTGGTTCGCGCCGGCAGCCAAAGACGACGAGGTCGTCTCGTTCTGCGAGCAGTGATAGTTTTTCTTTATGTTGTTGTTTTTAGGGATCTTTTGCTCTGTAAAAACATATATTGTTATGCAAGTCACCTGACTTTCATCATTTGGGTCATTCTACCATTTCAGGTGGTTGGATGAATATCCTACGTCTCCTAACCCTTCTTCCTCACCTCTTCTTCTTCCCCAATAGACCACCGCACGGGCCGTACGGATCCTCCCCAACATGCGGTTGGATAAACATACTGTATGAACGAAAGTTATGTGCCAGTGGTAGGATGGCTGAGTTTGGTTTGTTCACATGTGGTAGCACGTGTCAGTGAGGGTGCGTTCCCTTGGTTGGGTTTGCGGCGTGCAGGAGCGACTGTGTGAAGGTGCGGTGCGACCGCGACAGCCGTGCACAAGTGTACCTCCTTTTCATTTTGAAAACTTTAGTCAAGCTTGGCAAAAATGTGTGGCGAAGTATGGAAATGCAAGGCCTAGACCCAAACAGGATAAGTACGTACTAGGAGTAGTAGTGTTAACAAAGAAAGGCGGGGTTTTCCTTCGCGGGATTAATCGATACAAATCCTCGTTTGACGTGTCAATTAATGCGCATTTTTTCTCCAAAGCCCAAAGATCTAACCATCTCACTCCTCATCGCTTGATTAATGCAGCGCCATGCAAACCAACCTTCTACTTCCGCATGCATGCAAGGGTATATTAATGTCCTTGGTTGCTAGTACGAGGCAAACACCATCAATTTTGCCTCGATTAGTGTTAGTGGCCTTTTGCAAATTGTAATTTTGATATACTGGCCTTGTGTACAAAAAAATGGAGGTAGTAACTATTTGACTTCCTTCCCCATTGCGGTGACGTCGATGATATCTCAAACATTGTGGTTTGGCGAAGTGCATTCGACGGAGAACACCGTTGAGGGAGACCACGGTAAGTCATTCGCAAGTGCCGCCTACAAGCCGAGACAACCGCCTTCTTTGCATCCAGGAAGTCCGTTGAACCAAAGGACGCGTAAATGTACTAGTACTACTAGTACACAATAGCGTCGTCCGTCCAGCTTAGTGCGGTGAGGTGGTTTCTCGAAGAAGACTATGGAGAAGCGGAGTCAGTGAAGAGTGAAATGATGGTTGCTTCGGTTGTGCTTTGTGATTTGATGCCTCAATGCTTTGTGATTTGTGATAGAAGGGACAGGGGAGTAGACTCTGTGCTCTATACTGTACATGCGTCCAAGCACGGGAGCAAGAGGAGAGACGTTGCATTTTTCTATTTCTTCAATCAATCAATCAGGGAGCTTCGGTTCCATCTTTTTAGCTTTGGCAGCACCGTCCACAGTGGTTCCCATCGATGCCAAAAGCTATTTTCACATTTGGCTACATATTGTGGATGCCCTTAACCGTACCACTTGGTTTTGCTCCTGTGTGCTATCTATACGAATCTCAATTATATTGATCTAAAAAATTATAGAATCAAGATTAGTAAAAGGAGGAGATTTTGCCGCGCGGATGGCGGGGGAGGTTTCTTATTTTTAGAGGACATTGGCCTGGCGGTTTGCTAACATGCGGTCCCATGTGTCAGTGCTTTACCAAGCGGATCCGCGTCCCACATGAGGCAGAACAACGACAGAAGCAACACGTGGTTAACTTGAAGAAGATGAGGGAGAAGCGGATTCAGCAATGAGTGAAATGATGGTTGCTTTGTCCCTCCAACTTCTTTTTTTAGCATTATTACTTCGTCCCTCCAACTTAACTGCGGGAAAGGTGCAACTTTGTGATTTGACGCCTCATTGCTCATTACTACGCCGGCGCCATGACTGGGGTGCTTCACCCCTGCTGCTCTGCACTGTATTTCGGTATGGCACGTGGACCCGGTAGCATGATGTCCCACATGTCGGCAAACGGGACTAGAACATTTATGAAAGCGAGCGCTCCACTCTTACGATGGAGGAGTACACGACACGGCGGCCCCGTGAACTGTCACTTGTACTATATAGTACTATAGTTTTGTTGTTTCGCATGATCCATCGATACAAACCTGATTAAACAGGAAAGGGCGGGATTTTTCCCGCGCGGTAGATGATATTGGGCATACATTTAAAAGGCAATTTTAATGTATGCAGACTGAATATTTAAGTAAGAATATGATATCTAGTAAAACTAAAAACACATATGATTTATTGTGTTAGAGTGTAGTAGTAGTGTTGTATTGCATAGTTGTTAGATGTAACATGCGAGAACGTGTAGAGATGTAGTTTTGGAGGGCCTACAGAGGGAAAAGCGTAATACGGTCACCGAACTTCAGAATACGCTCATTACGGTCACTATATATGTTTTGCGGTGATTATACGGTCACTTGCTCACCGTTCAACATCGGATTGCACTCTGTTGACCGGCCAAATAGTCTACGTGGCACCATGTTGACTAGTTAAATTGACCACGTTCCTTGTGGGTCCCACATGTCAGTTCACATAGGAAAAAGGTCAGATACACACAAATTTACGCATGCGCGACAAGAATCCATGCGCGGGAATCACCTGGTTGTGTATGGGTCTGTCAGGGCCTGATGTGTGCGCATGCACGTGTAGGTTGAGCACTTGGAGTGTGAGGGTGTGTGTTGGTCGTGTGGTATGTGCATGCATGCATGTGTGTGTGCGTGTGAGTGTTGCGTGCGTGCGTGGCTGCGTGTGTACGTGTGAGTGTTGCATGCGTGCGTGGCTGCATGTGTTCGTGTGAGTGTTGCGTGCATGCAGTTCGTGTGCATGCGTGCGTGTGTGTGTAATCACCACACCAGCTCCTGTGTGTTAAAACAGACGGCTCAACATACCAATACAAGGCCACCTTGTCCGCTGTGCCCGCAGTCATGACTTCGAACCACCGTCCAATATTTTTTTGTCGTTTGTTTTCATTCTTACTGGCAAGATGCCCGTGCATTGCACATAACATTAAGATGCATTTGTATGACTAGTCTATCTTGTGAGAGAAAAGGATGAACGAGTGAAGGCCTTATTTGCAAATGTGGAGAGGTGTGTGGGTACCTTTTTGCAAAATTGCCATAGTTTCTTTCCTATCCGTCAGATATAAATCGGACGGCCTATATTGCAGGATGGCAGGCACACCATCATCACCAACTCTGTTTTTATAAGAGTGTAGAAGAGTAGATACAAGCCGACAGGTGGGCCCAATGGTAGTGAGATAATGTGATGCAACACCAGAGGTGCCATGTGGAGCGTTTAACTGGTCAACTAGTCGTGTCTTGATCAAGCACAGAGCTGTATGGTGAGCCTGTGACTGTATAATAACCACAAAACGTAAATGGTGATCGTAATGAGTGGATTCTGAAGTCCAATGTACGTATCGTGCTTTCGCTCCAAATACAATGATCGTCACTGTATATATCGCGAGAGAAAGATGAAACATGCGTGAATGTGCTGGGGGCTTACTTTTAGAGGACCTAGAGATAGTTTGTGTGCGTACGTGAACGGGGCGTAGAGGGGGTGTATGCGATGGGGAGAGAGATGCTCTTCATTTCTCTTTATTATGACTAACTTTATATATAGTATAAAAATATAAAAATTCACAGTGTGGAATAAATATCATTGTGGGCACCATGCAATGCAAATTAACGTTCATACTCCTCCATATAACTTTGTAATGTTGTATATATGTAGAAATTCTAAAATAATTTTTTGGCCACACTTTATTCAAAAGGAATGTTGTATGCGAAATAAACGTGAAGAGAGGGCTTTTTAGATCAATGGGGTACGTGATGTAACATGTGTGAATGTGAGGTTGATGTATTCAGCAGGGCCTAGAGAGGTATGTGTGTGTATTACGTATTTGAGAGAGGCATGGATAGAGGGGCCGGCAGGGGAGGGGGTGTGGGAGGGATAGCACGAGAAATGAGAGAGGTCTAGAGAGAGAGACTAATATGATGTCACGGTGAGAGATTCCCTTGAGTGTGTATATGCAAGGGGGGAGGGGATAGAGGCACGAGAAGATTTTTTTTGTGTGGTGTCTGTGTTGGTATGTGTGGGTGTGAGAAGATGATGAGACCTGGGGGCAGAGGGTGTGTCACCGCATGAGGTCCGGTGGGTCGAGGTGAGGACCTTGGTTCGGTTCCGTCCTGCGCCACATTGGTCAGCCCGTGACGCATTTAGGGAGACCCATGGATGACTTGTCATACAAGACAACGATAGCAGAATTGTGAAGGACTCTGTGTCCACTGACAAAGCCGGCTAGGATTTGTAACCCTGGGTTCTCGGACTAAGGTAACCCCTTATCTCTGATATTACTATTCATCCAACCTAACTTTGAGGGGCATCCTATAGAATGCTCTGCTAGAATCATACTCGTTGATTAGGAAGAGAGGTGTGAGACAATGCATGAGAGACATGCCTAAAGATAATGTGCGTACAGGAGACACGTAGGCAGGTCTATGTATATAGAAAGGGTCGATGGGGATTGTGCATGTGTATGCTTGTGAGAGGAAGAGTGCTTGTGATAACGGTTAGTGAAAACAGTCGTAAATGGTTACGAGAGGGAGGGAGGGTTATATCGAGAGCATGTTTGCGAGAAAGACACCTCGGGAGAGAGTGTGTGAGCATGTGTGAGAGACCACCGATGGAGAGTGAAACTACACGTAAAAGACTGATGTACACATTGATTAAAGATATAAATTGTGTCCAATATTAGGATGGGATCATGATATTTGCAATTCGCGCAAGGAACGGTCATTGATCCATCAGACATCTATATTCTATCGAATTTGAGCATGTCTACGTTATTATTCGACATAACTGATCCACATACTTAGTATTTTGAACTCCAGACAATGCATCGCTTTAGCAATCGAATATAAACGTGAGTATAGTTCATGTTGTGTGTGTAAAGCACATTATACATACGAAAGTTACAAAATGAACATTATAAATAGCTAGCTATGAACTAGCATACATTTGAATTCAACTTAAGCTGGTTTAAAAAATTGAATTCAACATGAAGTCCACTCAATTTTTTGAATTCGATATCAAGGCATTTGTAAATCATACCTAAATTAGGGGGAACCAATCTTTGCTCTGATTTTGTACATAATAGCATTTCAAGTGTCAAAATTTCAAAAAGAAGCGGATAATTTAATGAGGTTTTCAAACATACATGGTCAAATTTAACGTTGTCTATTTAGGTCAATCCTCAAAGTTCAAGAGTACTCTAAAGGTGAATGCTTCTGTTTCAAAATTTTGAATGAAGCGCCAAAAGAGTCTCTACTCGCCCGAAACCGCGTGAGACCAATGTTTGGCAGTAGAAGGAAATTACTTTTCTAACTCCGACTTGTGAAACCTTCCAGCCCGACGTCCAAAGGTCTAAACCGGGGTAGGTTTGTAGCTTCATCTAGACGCCATGCAACCGCCTCCGAAAAACATTCATACACAATGGCCACCTTAGCACACATGCACGTGGCCGAAATCGCTCCCGCCCACTATTTGGGACACCTGGGATTACCATCCTACCGCTGACCCGCAGTAGGTCCGAAATTTAAGAGGGGGGGGGGGTAAAGTTTGTACTTTCCCCAAATTTCAAACAAGCGTGTCGCATCTGTTCAAAAAAGCCAAAAACAAGCGTGTCCCAGACCGAAACATGGTTCTCCCTTAGCTCCCCTGCCCCCCCTCCTATTCCCCATTCGTACTCCATGGGCGGCAAAACTACCGCTCCACCAGCCGCGAAACCCCGGCATCCTCCGTCCACCACCCCATCCCACCCATCAACCGCTGCCCTCCTCCATCACGCCGGAGCCGATACCCCGACGTTGTCGTCCACCGCAACCTCAACCGCAATGCCCTCCACGGCTAGTAGTTGAAGCCGAGGCCGAGCCATCCGTACCCGAGCCAGTTGAACCATGCCGTCCTGCGGCTCACCACTGCCGCTCCAACTTCGCCACCGTCCACCACACCAGAGTTGTTCCTGCTACGCCGTCCTTCGCCGCCTCGGATCTGCTTCCCCTCCGCCGACATACAGCCACGGCAACATAGTCAACAATTTGGCCATGGGTTCGTCCAAGCCTGCACCCTCCTCCGAAACATCGGTTCCCCTGGCAAAAAGAAGAAGATCGCCGCGACATATGGAGGAGACCACACCGGCAACCGAAAATGGTACTCCTCTTCCCTTATTCGTGCAAATCTTATGTGTTTGCATGCACGGTATTCATCCCACAGAAGACACTAGTTGACTGCTTCTTCTTGATACTAGATGTTCCTAGTAACTCGCGATGCACAAGGTTTCTCCTCATATACTATTTCACCTTAGCTAGAGGTCCGTCGCCCCCTGGATTTCAATGCCTGGTCAGTTGATTCCCAATTAACGAAAGCATTCCCCAGCGTAACAGGCGCTAGTCCACCTATTATGCCGGGGAAGCAGCGCCTCGGTGTTTATCTTACAGGCGTGTGGGGCCTAGAGCTGCTGGCGCCCGATCTGGGGGTCGGCCGGGATTAAAGGGATGGCCTGGGGGTGCTGCCAAGCACGGCGGTGGTGTGAGGTCGAGGGGAGGGCGGGGCAGCAGAGGCAGGGGTCTGGGCTGGTGGTCGCAGGCCGTTCGAGAAAGATCGCCAACAGTGACTGGCGGGAGGTAGACGAAGGCCATCTGCCCGTTCCTTATAGATCAGACGGTTCATAAAAAATCGACTAACCTATTTATTTTTAGTCGACTGTTATTTTGATAGGACCACATGTGGTGGTGTGCTGGAGGAGTACCTGCATTTCCCAGCCATCCCCGTGCTCATATATTACAAAATCATACGGAGTAGAATCTAATTTTGTTTGCCATGCAATGTTGTAGAGCTATCATATGTCTCCTATCATTTATTTTTCAGCCACCTGCTATCTTCTACTTTTACAATGCACTAGTTATGCCCACACTTCACCCATACTCTCACTATTGTGTTTTTATGCATGGGTATTTCAGACTCTGCCATGACAGAAGCACGAAATAAAAGAGAGAAGTGCCTCCTGCTTGCTTCGCGGGCAGGCAAGACACGTGTTTTTGCTATAAAGGTTGGATGTTCAACAGATGGAGACGGTAAACGTAGCTCTGGAGTTGATGATCTCGCTCACCGTGAACCACCATCCCAGGTGCTAGCTTTAACTTCACGGTGTCATATGTGGTTACATGTTGCATATGGTGTCTAGCTTGTATTCGAAAGGCCGAAGTCGGTCTTTATTAAGATAAGGAAAGATATTTTTTACATGAACCACCATCCCGGGAGCACCAGAAGACAAATAGCTAGTCAGGGCACTGGCCGAGCCAGTGACAAGCCAAGCACAGACAAGCATCACCTGGAAGCCAACTAAAAATCCACGATGGTGGCGAAGCAGCCCGCCTCCCACCAGGCTCTCAGGTCCTAGATATCATGCTCACCACTCCAGCCGGATGTCTAGCTTGTATTGATTCCAATTTGGTTAAATTGCATCTGCTTAGCTTACACACTATACCTTTGAATATGACATGCCTTCTTGCTTTTGGTACATACTAGTACATCTGTCTATTAACCATGTTCTTACATCAAACTAATGTTCTTGTGTATCCCTCATCAATCACTTATGATGAGGCAGTCAGGCCAGTGGACTACTGTGATAAAAGATCCTCATTTAAAGAATGCAGCGTCAGCCTCCCCACATGATTCTCAAGAAACAACAAGGCTAGATGAAGATAGTGAATATAGCTCTATAGTTGATTACCGCATGTCCCCTACACTAGCATCGCAGGTGCTTGCTCTAACTTGGCAGCGTGATATGTGGTTGCATGTTGCATATGGTGTCTAGATTGTAATTCTTCCAATCTAGTTAAATTGCATGTGCTATTCTGCTTAGTTTATACATTATACCTGTTAATGTGACATGCCTTCCTATTTTTAGTACATAGTACATCTGTCTATTAAGCATGTCCTTACATAAAACTATTGTTTTTTGTATCCCGCATAAATCAATATGACGAGACACCTTTAGTATATGCAGTGTGATATTAGTTGCATCTTTCATATGATTTATAGCACGCGCTGCTTCTAATTTGTTGAAATGCCATTTATGATGGGACGCTTTTAACTTGGCAGAGTCATATTGGTTGCATCTTTCATGTGGTGTCTAGCTTGCATTGCTTCTTATTTGTTGAAATGGCTTCTGCTTAGTTTACACAAATAGTTGTGAATATGCCATGTCGTCCTGTTTTTCGTATTATTCCATCCTGGAATCATGTGTTTGCCTTACATCAAAGTAGTGATTGTCATTATCATGCCCGAATGAGTTCTGAAGAGTGAATTTTATTGTTTTTTCTTGTCGGTTTTACTTGACAATTCAAAATCAATAAAGCGGAAGGAAGTTAGCAAGGCAGCGGATGAAGGTGCTCCTTCCAAACGGAGGGCCTCTACAGATTATACTCCTCCACCCCCCAAGATGATTTCCAAGACAACACATGCATAGACACTCAATGTAGCTGTGTTGGTGATGAGCACGTCTCCCCTAGTGCACCATCACAGGTGCTCCCTCTAACTTGGCACTGTTACATGTGGTTGCATGTTATGTATGATGTCTAGCTTGTATCGCTTCTAATTTTGTTGAATTTCATCTGCCTACTTTACACATTATACTTGTGACTAAGACACGTGTTCCTATTTCTAGAACATACAATATCTGTCTATCACACCATGTTCTTACATCAAAGTACTACTGTTGTGTAACCTGCAACAATCACTTATCATAAGACACGTTTGACTTGGGAGTGTGATATAGGTTACATCTCGCATTCTTTTCTATTTTGTACTACTTCTAATTTGTTGAAATGGCACTTACAACAAGACAATTTTAACTTGGTAGAGTGATATTCGTTGCATCTTTCATATGGTGTCTAGTTTTCATTGCTTCTAATTTGTTGAAATGCCTTCTCCTTAGTTTACACATCATAAGCTGTGAATGTGCAATGGCACTAATGACGAGAGACCTTTAACTTGGTAGTGTGATGTTGTTTGCATCTTGCATATGATTTATTTCTTGTACTGCTTCACATTTGTTTAAACGACATTTATGATGAGACATTGTTAACTTGGCAGAGCAATATTTGTAGCATCTTTCATATGGTGTCTACCTTCCATTGCATTGCTTCTAATTTAGTGAAATGTCTTTTGCTTAGTTTACACATCATAGTTCTGGTTATCTCATGCCGTCCTGTTTTTCGTACATATTACATCCTCCTATCATGTGGTTGTCTAACATCAAAGTCAAGTTCGTCTGTATCACGCATCAATTTGTTCTGAAGAACTTAATTGTTATTTGTTTTTCTTGTCGGCTTGACTTAACATGGCACAGAGAAAGAGGAAGCAACACAGAACGACGGGGAAAAGGAAGCGGAAGAATCCTGCAGATTCTGCTTGTACTGATGGTGCAATAGAAGGTCAAAGTCCAGTGGAAAATTGTACCGACAGGGTATCCCGTGCTACACGAGCTGCAGAACAAGCCAAACAGAAACAAATAGCTGCCACCAAACAAGCAGAGACAACCCTAGTTGTTGCAACACCTTCCACAGTACCACCAGCTACACAATTTACTTGTTGGTCAACTCAGCTAGCAGCACGTTCCCAAGCTCCCTTGCCACCTGACACTACTTCCGAAGCACTCTTGGCACAAGATGAGTTGGCAAGATCAGATGAACTTTGTGAGCTTCAACAACAAGAAGGTAGTTGCTGGAGTCAAGTTACAGTTGCATGCTTCTTTATATGTAGTCTCACAGTTTGATGTACACTAACACTTCCTATGTTCATTGTTGGACTAGCACCTAGGCGCAAGAGGAAACAAACATCAGGGATAATGCTCGATAAGTTAACTAAATCTAGAGGAGGAAGAATGGAGATCCGTTTTGAGGCAAGTTTAAAAAGGCCACGTGATGCTACAGAGTCAGCCAAGTTAGTATCAGAGGCAACGATTGTCGTTAGGTGTCATGTACGTATCCTCCCAACATGGATTCCGTACAGGAGTGACAAAGACGAAACCCACTTCAACACCTTCCTCGACCATTTATCTGTAAGTATGGTTAGGTATGGAAACTAGTAATATTGTCTTGCTTTGTCCAATACTTTCTAGGTTGCTGATAATGAGACTCCCATAATTTTCAACAGATGAGGTTCAAGTTGGATAGCCAAGATGATGCAACCAGACAAGCTTGCACCCATGTTTTCAAGTCTGCTCTGCGACAGTATCGGCATAACTTGAGGAAAACTCACTTTGAAGGCAAGGCTAACAGTGAACTTGCCCAAACATCTCCAGTGGAAAATACATCGGATGAAGACTAGAGAGGCCTTGTTAAACACTAGTCTGATCCGAAGTATCAGTTACATTATATATATGTGATCAGATCACATGTTGAAGTCCTATTTATGCATGTGCCACACAAATCTATCTTCTTGTAGGTGAACTATTCAAAGAACAAGGCCAACCGTACGAAAGTGAAATTCCAACATACGACATGATCTTGTAGCTATATTGCACACTGCGAGGCTCTTGTAATTAGTTGCTGTTTCACTCTTTTCGTTGTACCATATTATCAGATCTATATTGACTTGTTCCAAATGCAGAGGAATGTCCGCAAGGACCAGAAAGTACCTGAACCAAATGCTATGGAAATCTTCAAGGACTGTCACCCCAGCAAGACGAAGGGCATGACTACACAAGTCAAAGTCGTTGTTGTAAGTTCTAAATCCTCATGCCTTTTAACTACTACTTACTCTGACTTTTGCCTTGAACTGCATGGATTGCAGCCAATGTCTATTACTCTTTTCAATTTTATACACAATTGTCTTAGCGTATCATTGCACCTTACAAGGTTTAAAAGAGAGGAGTGATGTTCCTTTGATCTTGACCTGTAATCTAGTTCCTTGCTGGACTTGCCCACACAACGTTACAATTACCTGTTTGTGTGTTCTCAGTTGTTTTGTTATATGAATGATATCATACTATGCTTACCGTATTATAAACTTTGTCTGTTTATCCTTAGTTCTCAATACAATGTGAAGAAATAGACAATACATTAGCCATGGTACATGGTCATATGTTTGGATCCTGGTTTTATTATGTACTTTGCAGTAAAATACAACTAATATTTTACATGGGTTCACCAGAATAAGTTCTGTATATAGACCAAAGCTATTTTGTTTGGTTTTGCTGCCTCCTTAATATCTTCTGTTCTGGTACTACTAATGTAAAACTCAACTTTTCAGCAAGCTATGGAAAAAATGGTGGAACCGCCACCTTCTGAAGGTGGCGAGGAAACTATAACCACAATGTCAGCTCTTGCTACAGTGGGTCAGTACCTGTCCACTAACACTGCCAAAAGCACGTTCCTGCGTAATACTGGGTTGGTTGTTAAGGCAATCTCATCCAAACTGCCTCATGATCAAGATATGCAAGCTCAAGAGAATGTTATATCTGCGCTCCAGACACAAGTCCATTCCCTAACAGAGACCCTTTGTGAAACAAGGACAAACATTGTTCGATGTCGTCAAGATATGCATGGTTTTGTAACCAGACTATCAGACATTTGCTATGTTGTTCAGGAGCCTAGGAGAAATGAAGGCGAAGGTTATGGTGCTCCATCGGACAATACAGCATGAAAACATAACAGTCAGGTCAAATGAACTGAGCTTCTGAACTTCTGGTGGTGCATTTATCTGCCAGACTATTAACTTTTATGCCAACCTTCCTTTTGTTTTATAGTTGTAATTTGTTCTTAATGTGCAGCCACGGACTGAAGAAAACAGCAAGCCATTTTTGTATAGTGTAGGGTGTTCCCTATATTTGCACTTGTGGCGATCTTTGATGCCTAGTGGATGTAATCTGTGCAATCGCCTTAATAGCCTAGCGTTAGTTTCGGGCTTATTTATTTCCTAGTCTTCTTTTTCCCTAGTTTGCTAGTGGCCGCAACAACCATGGGCCTATACGGAGCGTGGTAACCTTGACCCTGCTACGGGCCATAGGATCCATGGGCCTCCTACGGGCCGTCTTTAAATGGGCCTCCAACACGGCCGTAGAATCGGTGGGCCTTGGGCCGTCGGATAAATGGGTCTACATGGGCCGTAAACGGGCGTAACTGGTATCGGCCCAGCACGGTAACGGGCCGTTAACAGGCCGGAGGACAGCAAAGGCTTAATTGTGTCACAGTCATTACGGGTCGTTAATGGGCCAGAATATAGGATGGGCTGGAAACGGCGCAACGGGTTAACAGGCCAGAAACGGGCCGACTCTTGCCACGGGCCGAATTTGGCCCATTAGGATCTCCTCGCTCCCTCCCTCCCAGCAAAAGCCACATTTCCACTGTTCCTCCTTGCTTTCCAAGTTCAAACCTTCACTGCTGCTTACTGGCAGCTCAGCCTCCTCGCCAGCGACCCTTCTTCTTGCAGCACCGCCTCCTCGCTGGCGACCCTTCTTCTTGCAGCGTCGCCTCCTTGCCGTCGACCCTTCTTCTTGCTACGCGGCCACCTCGCCGCCGACCCTTCTTCTTGCTGCGCGGCCTCGTCGATATGGTCAGGTAATCCACACCCACCCACACCATCCTCCTCCTTCCCCGTCCCACATGCCCCGACGGATGGCACGACACCTTCCGCCGAAATCACTGGCCCCGTCCTCAAATTGAGCGCCGCCCACAACCATTTAGCATGCAGTATAACATGGAGCTCGGTAGTATGTGGCAGCGGAGAAGCAAATCGCAGCCGCACGCGCGCACGAGCTCGCTATGGCTGCCATGCATGCCGACCGCCAGATCTTGGAGGAGCACCTCGTCTTCGAGGCCACCGTCGACACCGCCACGCGGTTGTCTACTTTAAAATACAGTTCGTGTTGTTTTCTCGAGGCCACTGCCAGTGCCTTCTAGTGATTTGTCCTTTGTAATGTTAATATGCAATCTGTTGTTCAGTTAACAGTTTGGTCCAACAATTGCTACATTTCGTAGTACTGTTCTCAAGCATTCTTTGTTTTGTTCAATGTCTTATCTTCTAGTACATGTTTCTATTCTGCAATGTCGTGCTCAGTTAACTGTTTTGGTTCATTTGGTCTGTTGTCCATTTAACTGTTTGGTTCAATTCTGCAATTTGATTTTCATTTGTTGTGGGTACAATTTTGTATTGTTATGCATGTGAGTAATAAATCAAATTTGGTTGTACTCAATACATATTCTAGTGATAGTATGGCAACTCTGAGTTAACCTAATCAAGCTCTTCCTTATGTGTGTCGCAGGGAAACAATGGGAGACACTATTGTTTACCATCGAGGTTTTCTCATGCATGGTCCTTTCGCTAATAGCACATTAATGTGCAGTTGCAGGAATCAATCTAATATTTAGGTTTCTTACAATTTGGTCTTGCACATGTAGGTCCTGCTGTCAGAAGCTTAGACCCACTGTTCGACCCATTTTGCATATGGGGAAATGAGATGTCCCTGAATATCAGTCAAGTCAAGAAACTCAGAAAGATTGTTAGGATGAAGAAAATTGCGACGAATAACAACAAGATCTTTGTTTGCACAATGAAGAAGACATCAGTAACCTATAGCCTGGCACTAACTCTTTTACCTTGTTTTTACCCCTTGCGCCATTTCAAAATTTATAACAGCGATTTATGCATATCTTTGTTTTTATTACTTTTCAAAGAAGTTCACCAATGATTACCTCTCAAACCACCTGCATGGTCAAGAGGCGAGGAAGGTATTCATTCAACACCCACAATACAATATTGAAGTCTTCCTGAAGAGGACTAAGGTTGGGCGGGCAATTATCCATAGCCACTGGCCTAAAGTTGCAAGGACATTCAACATCACTGAAGGCTCAATATTTGCCTTCCAATTCTACAGTTTCCCAGATGAGATTCATCTGTCTATTTACCGTGTATGATGTTACTTTCCAAAGGGTTTCGATGCTGCATGTGAAACTTGGTGCTATTGTGTAATGGCGTAACTGAGTGCTGAAGCTATCTGATGTAATTCGATTATGAAATCCTGGTTGCCGTTATACGGATATGAAATATCTGGTGTGTTTTATAAGAAATGTCAATTTGATTACTACATGGATTATCAATAATAGGCTAATTACCCTGCTTCATATGGTTTTCTATTGTAGACGGTTACTCAGAAGGCACCGTGGGCGATGAACTCAAACAACCCACACGGTTTCTAGAAAGTAGGCATGTTCGATCAACTAACAATCACACACGGCTTCCGGCAGAGAACTGTTTGCGTTAGGCCACCTTGCACAAACGTTTCCACACAAAAAACTATGTGTGATATACATACAAACAGAAATGTTTTTTTGGGATTCACCGTGTGGGATGTACATACAAACGGAAATGATTGAGTTTCGATGCCTCGCTCGATCGCACACGAGCTCATTTTGCCCCTGCCTGTGTGCCAGGAGGGCCTATCCCCGATGGTTTCTGGGTCGTGTGGGAAAGACTCCCTATTGCAGTCACTCACTTGGCGACGGTTCGAAACACTATCGCGGAAAGGGGTTAAAAACCGGTTGTATAGCATGTCTCTGCACTAGTGCTTGGAGGCGTGCTTTGATGCACACCCCTGCAAGGAAGGAACACGGCGCGAGGTGCCAGGAGCACGAGAGTTCATCACCAAAGCAATCGAGGAACTGCAGAAAGCGCAAGCCATGCGCGGCGAGCACCGCCCCACGCGTCCTACAAGTGCAGCTGCCGCCCCCGATGTGGGTGGCGAGCTGCGCGTCTGTGTCAACATCCCGGGCCTCAACAGGGCCGCTTCTCAAGACCTCTTGTGGCCATCTTGTGTTAATACGTCTTCAACGTATCTATAATTTTTTATTGTTCCATGCCATTATATTATCTGTTTTGGATGTTTTTTATGCATTAATATGCTATTTTATATTATTTTTGGGACTAACTTATTAACCTAGAGCCTAGTGCCAGTTTATGTTTTTTCCTTGTTTTTGAGTTTTACCAAAAAGGAATATCAAATAGAGTCCAAACGGAATAAAACTTTCGTGATGATTTTTCTTGGACTAGAAGACACCCATAGGACTTGGGGAAGGGGTTAGAGGAGTCCCGAGGGGCCCACAAGCCCTCAGGGCGTGCCCTAGGGGGGCGCCCCTGGCTTGTGGACACCTCGGGCGTCCCCAACCCTAATATTTGCACTATAAATTCCCAAATATTCCCAAATCATCAGAGTCATCCACCAAAATACTTTTCCGCCACCGCAAGCCTCTGTTCCCGTGAGATCCCATCTTAGGGCCTTTTCCGGCACCCTGCCGGAGGGGGTTCGATCACGGAGGGCCTCTACATCAACCTTGCCGCCCTTTCGTTGAAGCGTGAGTAGCTTACCACAAACCTACGGGTCCATAGCTAGTAGCTATATGGCTTCTTCTCTCTATGATCTTCAATACCGTGTTCTCCTCAATGTTCTTGGAGTTCTATCCGATGTAATATTCTTTTGCGGTGTGTTTGTTGAGATTCGATGAATTGTTGATTTATGATCAGTTTATCTATGAATATTATTTGAATCTCCTCTAAAATCTTTGCATGATCAAATATATTTGTATTTCTCTTTGAATTATCGGTTTGGTTTGGCCAACTAGATTGGTTTTTCTTGCAATGGGATAGGTGCTTAGTTTTGGGTTCAATCTTGTGGTGTCCTCACCCAGTGACATAGTAGGGGTAGTGTCGTGGAATTGTCACGGCAGATGTCCTAGTGTGAGGACTTAGTCGCGAGGCCAACGCATCTATGCGGTAGCTTGAAGGGGTTGGTCTGAATCGAGAGATGTGAGGCGGATCAACACACAAGACAAGGATTTAGACAGCTTTGGGCCCCGGGAAACATCATCCGGTAATAGCCTTACATGTTGTTTGTGGCTAGGTCTCATTATGCTCATGAGGGAGTCGCCGGTAAGCCGGCTCTCCTCTAATTGTGTCTAGCCCTAGAGTTTATTGCTTCTTGCTTGTCCCTCTTTGGGGAGCCCTACCCCTCCTTATATAAGTTGAAGGGGCGGGTTACATGACTAGTCCCAGTAGGATTAGGATTATTCTATTACAAGTGGAGTCCTAGTCTTGCTTCCTTTGTAGGAGAATAGTCCTTATGTCTTTCCTTGTAAACCGGCCCACCATATTACGAACCGGCCTACTGGGCCGAGGGCTTTGTCGTCCGTCTGACCCGCCCACCGGGTTACTAATGAGTCGCCAAGATCGGGCGGGTTACCCGTGAATCGCCAAGTTCCGGGCGGGTCACCAGTGAGTCGCCAAGATCCAGCCGGGTCATACATCCGGCCGGGTTACACCGCGGGGTATATCCCCGACATTAGCCCCCAGTTTAATTTGGATTTATCCATGTTAAACTAATCTGCAATATAAACACAAGAACAAATTTAATAGGTTGTGCTCCGGGTTAAATATTTTGTAAGCCGACACCTGATCATCCTTAAGTCCTTGTCATTTCCTCCTTCTAGAAAATCCGGGTCAAAAACCAACTTCATAGTCAATTTGCTTGTAGAAGAAATATTGTGAATAAAGAATCCATTTGAGTCGGCCTTCAATGCTCTGACTTGACAAAAATATTGGTCTTTGAAATATTCAACGGATATCCAGCCGGCTTGAAAATGTAGAATTTGCCGAGTTATGACTTCCAAAATCGCCGGGATATAAAACTGATAATTCTGGGTCATGATTGTTGCCAATGCCAGGTCATACTTATTGGTGACGTCGGGGCATGATTGTTTACTCAAACCTGAGAATTTGAAGATTTTTCCTCCCTTATATCCATATTACCTGTAGCCCCCAAGTCTTGAGAAAAACAAAGAGATGGCTTTAAGACTTGCTTCAATATAAATACTGCCACTTTGAAGAAATCCATGTTGTTCATCTCAGTCACTTGTAAATACTGAATACTCCATATATGTAGCCCCCAAGTGTTGGGTTGTCATGCTTGCAGCAACCTGGGACTTGTAATTGCCTTATACTCATAAAAACCTCAACCAATGTAGCCCCCAAGGGCCGGGTCATTATGCAATAATGAGCAGAGACTTTGTAAATATGATCATGTAGATTTGAGCAGCAACGTGTAGCCCCCAAGGGCCGGCTCAGTAAGATAATACTGAGCTGGGACTTTGTATATAATTCATTGATAATAACATCATATGATGTAATCTCCACCATGGGGCTTGAACCCACGTCCATAAGGTTAAGAGCTTTGTACTCTACCAACTGAGTAGTGGATCTTTCAATATAATGTGCTGAGGCTTGTGTACCTTGAATTTTTTACAGGAGCAATTGGTAGCCCCCAAGGGCCGGCTCATTACAATGTGATGAGTCGGATCTTCAATAAAGTGAGCCAAAAAATGATTTTGCATTAGCCCCCAAGTGCCATGGTGCATGCTGGCAGTGACATGGGACTTGCATATTTGATATAATCTCAATCTGAATAATGTGGCCCCCAAGTGCCGGGTCGTAAGCCTGCAGCGACTCGGGACTATTCCTTTCATTGTAGAATAAATCATATCCATTGATAAAATAATAGCCATTCCGCCAAAGCGACTTTGAAGACCTCCATCAAAATATCGGCTATTGATAACCATAATAAAAATCCAGCCATGTTGGCTATTAAAGATTTGAATAATATAATCCGGTTTGGAAAACCGGTTCCTGTGATATTGAATCGTACTGCCGGTTTAGGATACCTGTGCAGTAAGGGTGATAACCCAATCTTTAGAAGCCAAAACTTCCAAATGTTTATGATTGTCATATATGGCGACTTATCATCCAAAGTCAAGCCGGGTTAATCGAAACCACATATATGCTTCAGATATGAACAAAAAGTTCTCAAGACAAAACCAAAGATTGTTTTCAAAAAAACTTAAACCAAACAGAGAAAAAATGAGGCTTCTGATTCGAATACGATCAGTAAACCGGACCAAAAGGGGTTAAGCTAGGATTCGAATACGATCATGAAGCCCCCTAGTGGTTTTGGCGTTGCGCCGATCAAAAGGGTACCGATAGCTATGTTCTGTTTGGTTCGAATACGACCTATGTTTGAACAGGAAGCCCCCAAATGACCTTGAGAGTTTTTTAACGACTCTAATTCGAATACGATCAAAGTCGGACCCAAAAAGGGTTAAGCTATGATTTGAATACGATCAAGAAGCCCCCTAGTGGGTTTGGCATTGCGCCGATCAATAGGGTACCGACAGCTATGTTCTCTTTGGTTCGAATACGACCTATGTTTGAACAGGAAGCCCCCAAATGACCTTGAGATTTTTTTTAACGACTCTGCTTCGAATACGATCAAAGTCGGACCCAAAAGGGGTTAAGCTAGATTCAAATACAATCAGCCCCCAATGGTCTTTTGAAGCAGGGTACCTATGTTTGAGTTGTGCCTTGCAACAGACTCTCTTTGGTCCCTTTAATTTTTCCTGAGAACTCGAGCTTTGCGAGATATAAATTATTCTTGAACCGGAATTTTTTCCGGACGGCCTTTAAACTGGCAACATTTATTGAGCTATATCCATGTAGCCCTCGAGTCTTAAGACGAATCAATGAGTTGACTTGAGATTCTCCACAGTTGACAGTGATATAGACCGGTTTGAGTCCTGCATGGGAGAACTTGCAAGCCAGAGTAATTGCTCTTTAAAAAAAGCAATATGTAATATAAAAATATACTGGATGAATTTCACCTGATACGTCAAGCCAGTAATTATCCACCGCGGAGTTGATGATCACCTTGGTGAAGCGGAAATCAATCACGGCCGAGTTGGCCACGGGAGCAGGTAGATGAGCCGGCCGCGGCGTTGTAAGCCGGTGCGGACGGGCGAGTCAATCGCAGGCGTGGTAAGCCGCGTGGACGGGCGAGTCAACCACGTCATGTTGATGTAGCAAGGGCGGCAACTTGTGCACATATCCATCGGGCAGCACGGCATGGATAAGAGCTAGTACAAAAATAATGTAGGCGCATGCCCCTTTGCGACACCTTTGTAAAGAATTATGGTCCTGCGACAAAAATACTACAGACCAGAGTAATTGTTCTCAAACAATTTAATATGTACTGAAAATAGATATGGCAAATAGCACCTGATATTTTGGTTGGCTGTGTAACCGGCGTGCAGTACCGTGTTCTTTTGTCTTCACGTACCAATTACTGGATTGATGCCATGTACTCCCTCCGTCCGAAAATACTTGTCATCAAAATGGACAAAAAGGGATGTATCTAGAACTAAAATACATCTAGATACATCCCCTTTTAATCATTTTGATGAAAAGTATTTCCGGACGGAGGGAGTACTAAAGTAGCAGCATAGTTTTGTAATAGCTCTTTGATATTTGAAGCGAGTAACCAGCGGTACTCTGTAGCATTTTTTTAATTTGACTTGGTCATCCTGCCTTCTCTGCTTCTATCGTTTCTGCCTTAACAAACCGCTGTAGTAGGAGCGCTCAAAAACCGGCTCGTGTGGACGGGCTTCAGAGACAGAGCCTGGCAGCGGTGGGACGAGCCCAAAGCGGCTCAAAACTAGGGGCGGCTCAGCGGCAGACAGCCCTACCAACAGTGGCAGACTGACGAGGCTCTAAGAAGGCCAACAGGGCTCCGGCGGGTCGACGACGGAGGCGGGTTAAACGGCCTCCCGGGTTCCAGCATCATCGCTAGATGCGACATATATAAGATGATCCGGAAGACTAATTTCTGCAGTGACGTTCCTATCTGTCCTGGTGTTCAGTTGGCATTTGTGTGAGGTGCAGAGCTTTCCTCTGAAGTCTAGCATTATCAGAACCAAGCGCATCTTGCAGTACCGCATGTCTATATCAGCTTCTGTTGCCCTTGCTCGGATGCCAGCACATGAATTTTTAAGTAATCAAGTAGAAGATCTTCGATGTTCGCTAGAGTCACACTATGAGATTATAACACATCGTCAGGGATCTTCATCATCTTGAGAGATGATACAGCGGCCTAAACGGTGACTCAACACAGTGGCGGCTCAACCGAGACTGAGTGGAGACGGCGGTTTAAATGGCGACTTGGCATAGTGGCGTTGGTGGCCGGCTCAGCACAAGGCGGAAACAGCTCGAAACAGCCAGAACAAAGGAGTAAAGCCACTGCAGCTGTCGCGGTGATGCCCCAGAAAGGTGACTCAGAGGCTGAAAGCGAGGAAGAGGTGAACCGGCAGAGTCGAGTCACGACTGCAAGCGGCTCAACCGAGATGGTTATGAAGCAGTGACTCATAGTCATTGTAATCCGGCGGACTTAACCCGGTGCGGCGATTCAAAGTAGGGCAGTGCAGACGCAGCGAGGGCGGCTCACGGCGCAAGTTGGAGACGGGGCGGCTCTAGCCAGGCAGTAGCAGAGAGGCACCCGCGAGGCGAGCCCGCATCCCTCCCCACCTTCCTGGTCGTGGTTGGCGAGTCACCGACGGTGACACAACAGAGGAGGAGGAGGCGGGTCAGCAAGGCTCGCGCGAAGGAGGAAGCAGCGGCAGGGCGAAACAGGGCCACCAACGGTAGCACAGGCACTCAGCGATGGAGGCGTCTATGGCTCCCACGGCAGGTTACGGCAGCAGATCACCCGCAGGCGAAAAAATACAGAGGCGATGATGGCGATTTGACAATACAGGGACAGGCTCCGGCGGTGGCGATTCGGTGCGCGTCACTGGCAGGGGCGGCTCAAAGGGAAGGCTCGACGGAGACGGGCCAAACAGCGTGCGGCCTGCGATCCCGCGCGGTGGCGGAACTGGAATCCGGCCCGAGCCAGTGGAGGTGGAGGCGAGCGGAGGTGACCTGGAGCAACTGGAACGGGTGGGACGTGATCTCCACGGCGGAGGGGCTCCGCGATGCGAGACGGAGTCCAGGTGCGGGCGGCTCTCAGCCGGGAGTAAGCCGGACCGGAGTGGAGACGGCCGACGGATTGGAAGCCGGAGGCGGAGTGAGTCACAGTAGCGAGGTGCGCCGGCGAAGGGAAAATCACATCGGCGAGCAGAGCGGCGGGTCATGGTGGCTCAGAACCGTGGCCGGCTCAATATCTTCCATAGCAGCGAGGCGACTTCGGAGACGGCGACTCGAATCAGAGCGGTGGGTCATCACAGAGGCGACTTGAGGTGGCTGCAGAACAGGGCTCGCACCCGAAGCAAGGCTGCAGCAGAGACGAACGGATGGTGTCGCCGCCCACAAGTTGGAGTCGACGGTGGAACCAAAATAGCTGCGGATTCTCGTCAGCTCTCCAGGTCATGGTAAGTTTGACCTGTCCTCGATCAAGTTTCGGCCGATTACATCCATATCCTCGTTGGTCTCGCGGTGTGCAGCATTTGTAGCCTTTGTCCTTCTGCAGTTTTCTCGCTATCTGATGAATTGAACGGGCTTGTAATACTCCCGTGACTTGACCTGCAATCTCGGCGGCTAAGAGGTGTCAAGGCGGAGCAAACACAGCGACGGAGGCGAGCCTCCGGCTCAGAATGAGACACGGCGGGTCAACCCAGGAAGTGGCCGCTCGAGGCCGGCCGGCATAGCAACTCAAAGCAGCAGTGAGACAACGGCGGAGGCGGAGAGCCGGTCGACGCATGTGGCGGAGATGACTCAGGGCTGAAGTGGCTCTGCAGCAGGTTCGGGGCGACTTCAAGTGTGGCGCAGCCGTGGGTGAGGTGACACGCCGGCGGTGGTGGCTCGTGAGCAGACTTGCAGGCGAGGCGCAGGCCGAGGCCAGCTTGGTGCGGCTGTTGCGGTGAGCGGCTCACAGCAGAGGCGGAGGCGAGTCAAACGGTTGAGCCCGGGTCCGCGGAGACATCCGCTTCCGGGTCGTGTCTGGATCAATTGGTTCTCGTCCATGTCCTTCTCCAAATTGTGGTCTTCTTTCCTTTGCCATGTACGTACTAGTGGGGAACAATGGAAGCACTTGAGGATTCCTTAGACTTGACTCGGTCTCACGGCAGAAAAAACAACAGCAGTAATGTCGGTCACTTCCCTCGGTATTTTAAATATGTGGAACTTGAGTACATGAAGCACCCTGCAGAAAAATCAAATTGGTTTACCCGGTCGCAGCAGAGATCTGCTTTCTCAGTGGAAACTTTGCCATTGGACCGATTCCACGACGTACGGCACAGCGCGTAATCAAAGAAAAAGTCCTCTGAACTCCTCTCCGTTTCGGCAATGCGCGGTAGCAGTAGTGCAAATTGATCTCCTGGATTCGACTTGCAAAGGCGGCAGCTCATGGCGCAGCCCTAAACTTTTGTATTACCTTTAAACCTCACTAATCATAATTTGGTCCGATGAAACTTGAAGCCGAAGCAAATCCCTTAAAACTGGCTCTTCTTCATCCGGAAAATTGTGAACTCCCGATCCCTAGGAGAGATCCCTCGAAGAACTCAACACCATCGTGCGCAGGCCCCACGGTGGGCGCCAACTGTCGTGAAATTGTCATGGCAGATGTCCTAGTGTGAGGACTTAGTCGTGAGGCCAACACATCTATGCGGTAGCTTGAAGGGGTTGGTCGGAATCGAGAGACGTGAGGCAGATCAACACACAGGACAAGGATTTAGACAGCTTCGGGCCTCGGGAAACATCATCCGGTAATAGCCTTACATGATGTTTGTGGCTAGGTCTCATTATGCTCATGAGGGAGTCGCCGGTAAGCCGGCTCTCCTCTAATTGTGTCTAGCCCTAGAGTTTATTGCTTCTTTCTTGTCCCTCTTTGGGAGCCCTACCCCTCCTTATATAAGTTGAAGGGGCGGGTTACATGACTAGTCCTAGTAGGATTAGAATTATTCTATTACAAGTGGAGTCCTAGTCTTGCTTCCTTTGTAGGAGAATATTCCTTATGTCTTTCCTTGTAAACCGGCCCACCATATTACGAACCGGCCTACTGGGCCTTGGGCCTTGTCGTCCGTCTGACCCGCCTGCCGGGTTACTAATGAGTCGCCAAGATTGGGCGGGTTACCCGTGAATCGCCAAGCTCCGGGCGGGTCACCAATGAGTCGCCAAGATCCAGCCGGGTCATACATCCGGCCGGGTTACACCGTGGGGTATATCCCCGACAGGTAGCGAGGCACGTATTGTACTGTTGCCGTCAAGGATAAAATATGGGGTTTTCATCATATTGTTTGAGTTTATCCCTCTACATCATGTTATCTTACTTAAGGCGTTACTCCGTTCTTATGAATTTAATACTCTAGATGCATGCTAGATAACGGTCGATGTGTGGAGTAATAGTAGTAGATGCGGGCAGTAGTCGGTCTACTTGACGCGGACGTGATGCCTATATTCATGATCATTGCCTTAGATATCGTCATAACTTTGCGCTTTTCTATCAATTGCTTGACAGTAATTTGTTTACCCACCGTATGCTTTCTATCCAGAGAGAAGCCTTTAGTGAAACCTATGCCCCCCGGGTCTATTTTCCATCATATATTTTTAGATCTATAAACCAAAAAAACCAAAAATACCTTGCCGCACTTTATTTATATTTACTTTAGTTTTCCTTTTAATTTATCTTTTATACCCATCTCTATTAGATCTCAGTCTTGTTGGAGACTGTGAAGAGATTGACAACCCCTTTTTCGCGTTGAGTGCAAGTGTTTGTTAGCTTTTGCAGGTGCATAGATTGGAGACTTGCTTGTGCCTCCTACTGGATTAATACCTTGGTTCTTAACTGAGAGAAATACTTATCTCTACTTCCCGTATCACCCTTTCCTCTTCAAAGTAAAAATCAACGCAAGCTCAAGAAGTAACACGTGTCAGCCGGAGCAGGGGCTTCCCCTGCAACTACGTATGCATGCCTTTCGGCCCGCTGAACGTTGGCACCTTATACCAGCGGTTCATACGGCTCGCACTGGCGTCTCACGAGGCCTGACGCTTGGCGCTAATGTCTCAGGAGGCCCCGGACTCTCGCGAGCCCCCTGGGCCTCGTGAGCCTCCGGAGCCATCTGGCTCATGAGGAGCGAACCTCCGCTGCATGCTTCATCGATTACCATGACGCTTCTGTAGCAACATTGCCAGGTGACTTTTTGGTTTGTTCAATCAGGGGCGCCCCCTAGGGCTGCATTATCCTCAGGCTGGTTAGGGTCTGCCCCTGCAGCTGCATCATTTTGCTCATGTACCCAGACCAGCTATGCTTTCGTAAGTTGCTATGATCATTAACCTTGTGTTCCAACACCATATCATGTCCCGAGGTCTCGCCCCTTGAGGCCTCACGCGCTAGCTATTCTCCTCTCGAACGGCCCATGAGCGGGGGCTGGTGGCACGACGTCACCCTGCAGTGCTAAAAAACCTAAGTGACCGAGCTCTGGCTCGCGGTCCGTCCCCGTGCACGTCACCTCATCAGGTCCTTAGTGCCATGTTTCCTCACGGAACTTTCATGAGTAGATCAGCAAGCACGCGTCGCCTTTCGTACCTCATAATCTATCGGTGTGCAGGAGCTTTCGGGAGATAGACATATGTTTGGCACTTAGCTAACGCCTTGTCGCCTCAGGAGGGTCGGCCCCGCTCAGGCGATGGTCCAGTCCGTCCGCAAAAAGCTAAGTACACTCGCCTTGTACGTTGCGCTTTTATCGCTCAAAGTCCCTTCCCTCCTGGCCCTTGTAAGGCAAGACGCCTCTTCTCCGCGTGAGTCGCTTGCACATTAAAAGGGGAGCTCTTGAGCATCCTGCCTCAGGAGATCTTACTGGCTCGCGGGCCCTCACCCCCTGGCCTTGTCCCAGGCATCGCGACCTGACATACCAGTGGCGGCTGAGCATCACTCGGGGGCAGGGTCCTGAGGACGTAGAGCACCTTGGTGATCAAGGAAAGGAAAGGCAAACCTCACGAGGAAATACAGGAAGAGGGGCATGGTCCAGCCGTGTTGACATTGTTTGAAACATAAAAGAACGTCGATTCTTCACGCACCCCTCACGAGACTTGTATTGACTCATCTCAGAGCAAAGGCACACAGGGAATTAGGCTACAAGGAAATGCGCCCTCGTGAAGCAGGGATCCCCCGCAGGCCGCGGATGCCTCACTCTACACCTTGAGCTAAGTCGCCCCCTCCCACCCTGCACGAGTCTTACCAAGAAACATTTCACCATTTCTTTCGCAACCTCATACGAGCGAGAACCCTTTTTCTACCATGAGCCGCTTGCACGTCAAGGGGGACCTTGAGCCCCTCACCTCCTGGTCTTGCCACAAGCATCGCGACCTGACATACCAGCGACGGCTGAGGCTTTCTTGGGGACTGGTTCCCAGAGACACAGAGTATTAAGCGATCATAAGAAAAAGGGTGATAAGACCGGACGAGAAGTACCACGATAACTAAAAAATGCAAGCTAGAAGTTCCTGGGTAAAGGCGCAAGTGCTGCGGTTCCTTACACACCCCCTCGGGGCCCTTGATTGTCTGATGCAGGAAATAATAAAAACAACAAAAGAAACTTCCTCTCGGGGGCCACCGCTCCCGAGGCTCCAACTTCAACGTCGCTGGAGCCTAGTCGGAGTTGTCCTCCACCGTGATGAAGTGGCGTGGCGGCTCGTCGGAGTCATCGTCACTCCCGCTTTCCCCGGAGGAGGTGCCGTAGTTGCCGGAAGCGCCGCGACCGCCGCCAAGGGCAAGTTCACCGCCGAGGACGTAGCCAGAGGAGGTGTGGCCGCTGTTGTCACTCTCCGAGCAGCACCCCAGGCGTCCGCCGGCCTTGCCGAAGATCTACACAAAGAGCGTCACCGCCCCGTCAAACTTGAAGTGGAGGGTGTGCCTCCCCTTCAGGCCACGGGCGCGGGCGAACAACTTCCACCCTCGGGTCAGGTACACAAAACCGGAGGGAGTGAATTCAACCTCCACCAAGGAAGCTCTGTTGCAGTAGCCATCTGGCTGTAGCCACAGCCCAACGGGTCCGTCCGCCGCCAGCTCCTCCGCAAAGGAGTTCGGGAGTAGGAGCCAGGTGTGGGGCAGACTCTCCATCCACACGGTGAACTCGCGAGCCGAGTCGCCAGAGTGGATTCGTGGTCGAGGTGGCCGGGCGGCCGCCCCACTTATCCCTCCTCGACCATGGCAGCCCCGACCCCCACTGCCACCTCCGCGAGTGGGGTTCTTCACACGGCTGGCGGAGCTGGCGCGGGCCGCCAATGGAGGGCACCCGCGTCCCAAGGGAAGCGCTGTGGGCATAGCGGTGTACTTGCGGGGACGGTCGCGCCCCATCTTGGGTTGCGGCAGCTCCGGCCCTTCTAGCGTAGCCTTGCCCTTCTTCACGGCTGAAAACCTACTCACGGGTGCCATAACTGCGGTAGCAAGGTTAAAGACGGAGAGACGGGAAGATAGAAATGGGCCGAGGGCTCCACCCCTTCGCCCTTTTATAAGCAGTCAGAGGAGGCCAACCGGCGCCCCTTCGCCTTCAGAGCAATGATCGCCCCGTGGTGTGCGCCAGGCTTTTTGTCAGCCTGGGCAGTTGCCGAGGCGTCGTGGGGAAGTGGGGGCGTCCCACATCCCACCGCATGCCACGCATAAAACCTGGCCCACAGGCGGTTGGGGCCCACTTTGCTTCGCCCTCTCCTCTTCGCCTTCGCTCCTAAGCAAGGTCGAGCATGCCGTGGGCCCGGGGGCTACTATCGGGGTTCTGGGACTGGGGGTGCCCAGACCCATCTGCCTGCGGCCCATCGCGGTCCAGGGTTAGGACTTCGTGAGCAAGACCCCCGCGAGGGCCTCCTGGCCTCGCGAGGCGAACTACACCAGGGCCTCCCACAGGGTGGTCTCCCGAGGCCGCCTCCGGAGGGGTGGACATCTCTAGGCTCGGCACCCTGCCTCAAGAGGTGCATGGTGACATGAGACATGATGAAGGGAGCCAGAGGGGCGCCAACGGGCACAGTGCAGGGCAGTTTCCTCTTTGGTGATATGGAGGCAAGGATGTAAGCGGGTTCCCAAGGCGACCCCAAAGCTTTCCCCTTCGGTGCAACAAGACCAAGACCACGAGCTCGGCAGGATGGAGGTCATCACCGAGCCCACCTACACATCACGACCAGAAGCTTTGCAGGTGAATACCACCTTCAGTTAGGATACGTTGTACTACTGTCCCCCTTCAAAATTGGCCGTTCTGGTATCCCTTCCTACCTAAGCCTTGGGGAAAGAGGACCGTGCCAGTATAAATATAGGCTAGTTTCCACCATAGAGGAGCAGGGACCGATCGACCGTGCGTTGAGCCCTCCTGAGGCAGTTCACACTTGTAATAGTTCATACTCATCCTACTCGCGAGGCAATCTACCACAAAGCAGGAGTAAGGTTTCACACTGCAAGGTGGCCCGAACGTAGGTAAATCTAGTGTTCCTTTCCTCTCTCATCTCGCTCGAATATGCCGGAGCTAGGTCGTGGAGCGGTGAGTAGCAAGTCGTAGCCTAGTGGAGTCCTTCTCACACGCCCCAGAGTTCGAACCTTGTTTCAGTCCGCGGAGCCCCGATTCCAACACAATCATTCATAGGCACTGGCCTAAAGTTGCAAGGACCTTTAGCATCATTGAAGGCTCAATATTCGTCTTCCGCTTCAGCAGTTTTCTAGATGAGATTCATTTGCCTATTACCGTCTATGATGCTAATTTCCAACGGTTTTAGATGTTGCTTGTGAAACTTGGTGTTGTTGTGTAATGGGGTAGCAATATGCCTATATGGTGTAACTAAATGCTGAAGCTATATGATGTTGTACTCTGATGTATCTCAATTATGAAATCCTGGTTGCCCTAATACAAATATGAAATATATTTTGTGTTATGAAATGTCAATTTGAATACTAAATGGAATAAAATAATATGCCAATTAGTCTGCTTATTGGGTTTTTCTATTGCACACATTTTCTCAGACAACATCGTGGGCATGACCTCTAACAACCCACACAGCTTCTAGAAAGTAGGCATGTTGGAACAATGAACAATCAGACACGACTTCCGCCCGACAACTATTTGCGTTAGGCCACCTTGCACAAACATTCCCACATAAAAAGTATGTGTGATGCACAGCCCTATGGCATATAGTTTCTTCTAGGCACCGTGTGTATTGACTAACGCAAACGATAAAATTATAAATACCATATGTGATGGACACCCCAATCACCGACGAGGATATGTAGAAAATTGTCTGTGATGTATCATACGAATGGAAACGCTTGTTTGGGATTTACTGTGTGGGATGCTAAGCACATCTCACACGATTTGTCCAGTATAATTATTTGCGATGGCTCATCCGATCATGCACAAACTCTTTTTGCCCCGCGTGTGTGACCAAAGGAGCTATCACTGATGATTCCAACACAAAGGCAAGGCGACGGTTTAAAACTATGTTGTGTAAAGGGGGTAAAAACCATTTATATAGGACCTGTCCGCACTAGTGCGTTCGGCTTGGCCCCATCCGCTCTGCTGGTAAAATTACCCCAAGATCTCAGCCTAATTGACGAGTTCTATTTACGGTGTTGTTTTTATTACAATAACATAAAAGTTAGGGTTCTTATTTGGGTTAACACTGCATGTCATTCTAGTTATGGTTCTTTGAGTATATCTTCCTCTGATTCAATCCTATTGCTCTCTCAGGATACTTTTGTTCTCAACTAATCCATTTTGATAATATACTGATTGGTAGCTCATTTGCTGGATCTTAGAACATGTATGTGCAAAGGACAGGCCAAAATGGTCTCTTATAATAAGCAAAACATTCTTGAGGGTACACGGGAAATTCTGTAACGCCCACGATGCGGCTATATCTCCCACGTGTCGAGGCACGACTTAGAGGCATAACCGCATAGTGGTTTTGTCGCAAGAAGGGTCATCTTCACACAATCCCATGTAATGAACAAGAATGGGATAAAGAGTTGGCTTACAATCGCCACTTCACACAATACATAAATATCATCATACATCATCCAAAATACAATCATATAGACCGACTACGGTCAAAATCCAGATGAAAATAAGACAACCCCAAATGCTAGATCCCCGATCGTCCCAACTGGGCTCCACTACTGATCATCAGGAAAAGACACATAATAACGACCACGTTCCTCGTCGAACTCCCACTTGAGATCGGCGCCATCATCTGCACTTGCATCGTCGGCACCTGCAAATGGTTTTGGAAGTATCTGTGAGTCACGGGGACTCAGCAATCTCACACCCGCGAGATCAAGACTATTTAAGCTTAAAGGGGGGATGGTGCAAAAGGTGGAGCTGCAGCGGCAAAAGCATATATGGTAGCTAACTTGCGCAAAAGAGAGCGAGAAGAGAAGCAAAGGAACGGACGTCATCTAGCAAAGACCAAGAAGAGGTCCTGAACACCTACTTACGTCATACATAACACAGACCGTGTTCACTTCCCGGACTCCGCCGAGAAGAGACCATCACGGCTACACACGCACTTGGTGTATTTTAATTGGGTCAAGAGACAAGTTATCTACAACCGGATATTAATAAATTCCCATCTGCCTCATAACCGCGGGCACGGCTTTCGAAAGATAATACCCTGCAGGGGTGTCCCAACTTAGCCCATCATAAGCTCTCACGGTCAACGAAGGATAAACCTTCTCCCGGAAAGACCCGATCAGTCTCGGAATCCCGGTTTACAAGACATCTCGACAATGGTAAAACAAGACCAGCAAAGCCGCCCGAATGTGCCGAAAAATCCCGATAGGAGCTGCACATATCTCGTTCTCAGGGCACACCGGATAAGTCAAGCTACGAGTAAAACCAGACCTCGAGTTTCCCCGA
>NC_057802.1:433766603-433768436 GCF_018294505.1 Triticum aestivum
GTGATAGGTAGCGAGCATGGCAATAGAGCGAACAACTAGCATAGCAAAGATAGAAGTGATTTCGAGGGGTGGTCATCTTGCCTGCAAGATTCTCAGAGTTGTCGAAAGCTTGATCCTCGTAAGCGTACTCGACAGGTTCCTCGTTCACGAACTCGTCTCCCGGCTCTACCCAAGACAAGAACACAAACAAACGGAACCACAATCAACAACGAGAAATGCACAAGCAACATGATGCAAAATATGTATGATATGCAAGATATGATATGCGATGCATATGCGTGCTCCGGAAGGAAAATGATGAACATGGCAGTAACTTGGCAAACCAAGCATGCCACTGGAAAGATGAGATGATTTCGGTCGAAATCGATATAAAGATCACCGGAATCGGATGCACGGTTTGCAAATGGCAAGCAAAACAAGAATGACACTAATCTGCGAAAAACAGCAAGATAGCACATCAAATGCAACAAGCAACATTGCTACAGCACCCCAACATAGCAACAAAGCACATGGTAGTAATCTACAGGAGGTGCTAGACAAAAGATGAACACTGAGCTACGGCTAGTTCACAACATATCAAGCTCAAACAAGCATGGCAAAAGTGCAAAAGATTACAGGTTCACAGACTTGGTGAAAAACTGGACATGGCAGAAATCAGCATCAGGTAGCAATGTTCAGAGCACGAAATCAACATGCTACAAGAAATTAACATAGCAAAACAAGGCATGGTAGTGTTCTACTAAATGCACGTGACAAAAGTCCCTTACTGACCATAAGCCAAAAAGGTACAGAAGATATGATGGCAAGCATGTAAACATAGCAAGTTTCGTTATCAGGTTTCAGACTTAGCAGAAAACAGAGCATGGCAGAAATATTAATATGTAGGCCTCTTTGTGAGCTTGATGCACTCACTACAGAGCAATGCATGACAAACCAAGAATACCTACAGCAAGATGGCATGTTTATGAAGCTATCCATGGCAAGAACAATTGCATAATATGTTTGGACCAACTACAATAAGCTTGGCAAGATTGCAAATCATGTTAAGAATCTGCCAGAAATATTTTATAGCAAAAGTAGAGCAAGATTGAGTCATGTTATGGTACCCTAAAATTGCAAAAAATTGCAGGAAAAGATTAATTACAACTATAGCTACAAAACATCCTTACTGAACATCTCCAAAATATGCATGGATCTTTCTGTAGCATCAAGTTTACATGGCAACAAAATTACAGCAGACAGACAGAGAAATCAGTCCCTGAAATCAGAATTATTACAGGACCTACTTTGCATGCTTGTGCTAGTCACCACAGAGATCACAAAAATACATGGACTATACCAATGGAAAGATGGCATGGCATACTTCAAAACACATGTAGAGCTCATGCTTAAACGATGCACAGATTAAATGATACAAAAATGACAAATCTCCAAGTTCTGATAAGAACCAGAGATTAACAGCAACTAGCCCTCTTCCAATGAAGATTTGGGCATCAAGATGACCTCTAATGAAAATGGTGCAATTGAACAAAATGAAGAGCATCACGAGGCGAACAATTTGACATATTATACGCGCGAATCGGAGCTACATGCACAAGGTTATCGCATCGGAAACAGGAGTATTTGCTGAAGTTTTCCTGGGACTTTGAAGAAATTTGGGGGGTACGAGAGAAAGTCAACGGGCACAGTGCCGTTACCAGATCGGATCGGGCCGGCTCCTCGAGCTCGCTCGGGCGCTCGCCGACCGGAGAGGGAGGGGCGGCGCCGGCGCGGGGGAAGGAGAGGAGGAGGCGCGGCGGAGGAGGCGGTCGCCGGCGGGGGCGGCGGTCGCCT
>NC_057802.1:433769044-433778689 GCF_018294505.1 Triticum aestivum
GCGGGGGCCGGAAACGGGCCTGCAGGCCGGCGGCGGCGGCGGTTGGACGTTGTCCGGCGCGGACGGACGCGTCCGGCGGCGCGGTGGGAAAAACGCTAGGGTTCGTCTGCGAATCTGTTTTTCGGGATGCCCACATATAAATAGGTAGAGGGAGCTAGGAGACTCCAAATGAGGTGCGGTTTTCGCCCACACGATCGTGATCGAACGACCTAGAGCATGGAAGAGAGTTTGGTGGGCTTTGGGCTGGTTTTGGAGGGGGTTTTTGCTGGTCACTCAAATGGACATTGTCGAGGCCCGGTTAACCGTTGGAGTACCAAACGACCTCCGAATGGAACAAAACTTGACCGGTAGTCTCCGGGTGGTATATTAAGACCACTTGACAAGCCTCGGTCCATTCCGAGAAAGTTTGACACACGCACATGAAAGAAAACAAGAGGGGTGCACCGGAGGAGATAGGAGCGCCGGATTGGAAAACGGACAACGGGGAAAATGCTCGAATGCATGAGACGAACACGTATGCGAATGCAATGCACATGATGAAATGATATGAAAATGCATGACATGACAAAATACAAAACGAAAGACAAAACCCGACAACGGAGGGAAAAACATATCACATAGCCGGAAATGGCAAGAGTCGGAGTTACAAATATGGCAAGTTACATGCGGGGTGTTACAACACTCCACCACTACGAGAGGATCTCGTCCCGAGATCTAGGACTGAAAGAACTCCGGATATTCGGAACGGAGATGGTCCTCGCGTTCCCAGGTGGCTTCCCGGTCGGAATGGTGCGACCACTTCACTTTCAGGAATTTGATAGACTTGTTGCGAGTCTTGCGCTCAGTTTCTTCAAGAATAGCAACTGGGTGCTCATGGTAAGACAAATCTTCTTGGAGGTCAATCTCTTCGAAGTCGATAGTGCGCTCAGGCGTCTTGAAGCACTTGCGGAGCTGTGACACGTGGAACACATCGTGCACGTTCGCGAAGTTGGAAGGAAGCTCAAGTTGATAGGCTAGGTCGCCTCTTTTGCCAATGATCTTGAAAGGACCCACGTATCTAGGGGCAAGCTTCCCTTTGATACCGAAGCGACGAGTGCCTTTCATTGGAGAGACGCGGAGGTAGACATGGTCTCCGATCTCGAAAGCCAAGTCACGATGCTTACTATCATAGTAACTCTTCTGGCGCGATTGCGCGGCTTTGAGATTATCACGGATGACTTTACACATTTCTTCAGCTTCAGTGATTAAGTCATTGCCAAGAAGTTGGCGTTCACCAGTCTCTGACCAATTGAGAGGAGTACGGCACTTTCTGCCATAGAGAATCTCGAATGGGGCCTTGCCCGAACTCGCTTGGAAACTGTTGTTGTAGGAGAATTCAGCATATGGAAGACAATCTTCCCATTTCACGCCAAAGGAAATGACACAAGCCCTGAGCATATCTTCAAGAATTTGATTGACTCGCTCGACTTGGCCACTAGTTTGAGGGTGAAAAGCTGTGCTGAAGCGAATGTTAGTGCCCATGGCCTTCTGAAAGGAGTCCCAGAACTTAGAGGTGAAGATGCTTCCACGATCAGAAGAAATCAATTGTGGAATGCCGTGCAAAGAGACAATTCTGGAGGTGTAGAGCTCTGCCAGCTGAGCTGCTGTTATGGATTCTTTGATAGGAAGGAAATGAGCCACTTTAGAAAGCTTGTCGATGACAACGAAGATAGCATCATTTCCGCGCTTGGACTTGGGAAATCCAGTCACGAAGTCCATTTCAATATGATCAAACTTCCATACTGGGATAGCGAGAGGTTGGAGGAGACCAGCTGGTCGTTGGTGTTCTGCTTTCACTCTTCGGCAGACATCACATTCATTCACGAATTGAGCAATTTCTCGCTTCATTCGAGTCCACCAATACGACTGCTTGAGGTCATGATACATCTTCGTACTTCCAGGATGAATGGAAAGGAGAGAATTGTGTGCCTCGTTCATTATGACTTTCCTTAGATCACCTTTCGGAACCACAATCCGGTCCTCGAAGAACAAAGTGTCTCTGTCATCAATGCGATAGCACTTGTATTTGGAAAGACCCTTGTCGATACCACGTTTCACCTTCTTCACCATGGCATCAAGGAGTTGTGCCTCACGGATTTGATCTTCCAAAGTAGGAGATACTATGAGGTTGGCAAGAAAGCCTTGAGGAACAACTTGGAGATTCAGCTTGCGGAAAACTTCACATAGATCCGGTTGGAAAGGCTTGAGAATTAAGCTGTTGCAATAAGCTTTCCTGCTTAAAGCATCTGCAATGACATTTGCCTTCCCTGGAGTATATTCAATACTCGGATTGTACTCTTGAATCATTTCGACCCATCGAGTCTGCCTGAGGTTGAGGTTGGGCTGAGTGAAAATATACTTGAGACTCTTGTGATCAGTGAAAATGTCCACTTGTCTTCCCAACAAGAGATGTCTCCACGTAACCAAAGCATGGACAACTGCCGCCAACTCCAGATCGTGAGTGGGGTAGTTCTTCTTGTTGGGCTTCAACTGCCGAGAGGTATAAGCCACAACTTTCTTCTCTTGCATTAACACAGCACCAAGACCTTGGAGAGAAGCATCACAGAAAACTTCATACGGCTTGGATTCATCAGGAGGAATCAAGACAGGAGCTGTGACTAGTTTCTGTTTGAGAGTGTTGAAAGCGACGTCACACTCAGGAGACCAGACATACTTCACATGCTTCTGTAGGAGGTTGGAAAGAGGCTTTGCAATCTTGGAGAAATTCTCAACGAATCTTCGGCAATAGCTTGCAAAACCTAGAAAACTGCGGAGCTGCTTGACATTTTGAGGAGGTTCCCAATCCAGAACTGCGACACCTTCTCGGGGTTAACAGCGATGCCTTTGGCGGAGATGATGTGACCAAGGAAAAGAACTTCATCGAGCCAAAACTCACATTTGGAGAACTTCGCATAGAATTGATACTCTCTGAGCTTGTCGAGCACCAATCGCAAATGTTTGGCATGATCCTGCTTATTCTTGGAGAAGACAATGATATCATCGAGATACACCAGAACGAATTCATTGGTATAGGGGTTGAAGATGAAATTCATCATCCGAGAGAACACCGGAGGAGCATTGACAAGGCCGAAAGACACGACAGTATATTCATAAGAACCAAAGCTTGTTCTGAATGCTGTCTTGGGAATATCTTCTTCACGAATGCGAATCTGATGATAACCCATACGAAGGTCAAGCTTCGAGAATACTTTAGCACCTTTGAGTTGCTCGAATAGCTCATTGATGTTGGGAAGTGGATACTTGTTCTTGATTGTCTTCTTGTTCAATGGACGGTAGTCGACACAAAGTCGGTCCGTGCCATCCTTCTTCTTGACAAAAAGAAGACCACAACCCCATGGAGAAGAACTCGGTCTGATCAAACCCAGACGTTCTTGTTCATCGAGCTGCTTCTTCAATTCCTTCAGCTCGTTTGGTCCAAGCTTGTATGGACGCTTGCAAACGGGTACAGTACCAGGCTCTAGTTCGATAACGAACTCAACTGGTCGATGAGGAGGCATACCCGGAAGCTCTTCTGGAAAGACATCTTGATACTCGCAAACGACTGGAATTTGAGAGATGGCATCCAATTCTCCCTTCCAATTGAGAGAGAAAAACCGAATGGTTTCGTCACGAGCGGCAAAAATAATCACATCCTCAGACGAGTGTGTCAATTGAATTTCCCTGGCGGCACAATCAAGTTGAGCCTTGTGCTTAGAAAGCCAGTCCATCCCGAGAATAAGATCAATATCCGAGTCACCAAGAACAATTGGAGAAGACTGGAATCTATAGTCGCCCATCTTGATGGAAACATCCGGAACCATCATACTAGAACTCAAACGTTTACCCGGAGAAATGACATCCATGGGTTTACTCAGATGAGAACAAGTGAATTCATGCTTGGCAAAAAACGGTCTTGACATGAAACAAAGCGATGCACCAGTATCAAAAAGAACTTTTGCAGGAATATCATTAACTGAGAGATTACCCATAATCACATCAGTAGATTCCTCCGCTTGAGCTGCATTCATCATGTTCACCTTGGCAGACTTTGGATTATGCTTGACCACTGCATTGCTGGAAGATCTGACAGGAGGAGGAGGAGGAGGAGGAAGACGCCTCTGGTTGAAGCACTTGTTAGCATAGTGACCTTTCTGTTGACATTTGTTGCAAGTCACCTCTGAGACTGGACGGTGATAAGGAGCATTGGACTTTGGAGCTTGATTCTGAGACTTGTTCTGATAACCAGAGTTGGAAGAGTTTGAAGAACCATGGCCACCTTTGTTCTTCTGCTGGTAAGGCTGACGAAACGGAGGAGGAGGAGGAGGCAACCAGAACTTCTGTTGCTTAGCTGACACAAGTGAGGAAGAAGAAGACTGAACTGCGTCCCTGACTCTTTTCTTAGAAGCCTCACACTTGAGCTGAGCAGCCTCTTGCTTCAGTGCCATATTGTAGAATTGATCAAACTGAGTAGGCTCAACAAGAACGAGAGCTAACTGCAGATCCTCTTTAAGGCCACCTCTGAAGTGATAGATCATACTCTTCTCATCAGGAACGTCTTGTTTAGCGAAGCGAGCAAGTTTCTGAAACTGAATGTTGTATTGATACACAGACATGTTTCCTTGCTTGAGATTGCGGAACTCCTCACGCTTGCTCTCGACAACACTTTGTGGAATGTGGTGCGCTTTGAAGTCCCGACAGAAGTCAGTCCAAGTGATCACACGACCTCCTCTGGAATCTTTGTATTGCTGAAACCAATCAGCAGCTTGGTCCTTGAGCTGGAAAGAAGCGAACTTGACAAAGTCCTCAAGCCTGACATTGCTACATTCAAAATGCTTGTTGATGTCCACGAGCCAATCATCGGCATCCGTGGCCTCGGCACAGTAGCTGAAAGATTTGGGCTGATTTGCGAGAAACTGGTTGAGAGTGGCAAAGTGAAACTGATTGTTGCCTTGACATTGATTGCCTTGATTGCCTTGCCCTTGAGTACGTTCTTGCAAGAGTTGCAGAATCATCTGAGCATTGGCATTGGTGGCTGCCATGATTGCTTGCCATGCCTCCGGAGGTGGAGGTGGTGGCGGAGGGTTCGCTTGACTCCCTTCATTGCGATCCGGATTCTGACGCGTTGGCGGAGCCATCCTGAAGAGGGTGACATCCGTTAGCATCTCGATAGACAAAAGATAAGTAGAATCAACGGATAGAAATTGCAACATATAGTCTTCACAATAAGCATTCGCACGAAGATGAACGAATGAATTCCGTCGTAAATCATCACACTTCCATAAGTTGAGAAGCCACTTGCAAAAGATATGGAATGAACAAAATAAAACAAAGTATTGGCTTGCAGAATAAGCCGGAACAAACATATGATAGAGGTTTCGTCCGAAGTTTTCGTGGTGGGGCCCACACGGGCTCAATCATACAGCACCATCATGTACAAGGCTGTGCACATGACATACGAAGCGTCCCCGAGTCGGCAAAGCCATGGACTCTTTAAGACACAACGAGACCACTGTAAAATCAACCGTATACAGGCGGACCACTAGACGTCGAACCCCAATCTCATATCATGCATCTGTCGGAAAGAAATCCTAAGGCTACTTGAATTCCCACTTATAAACTCCCGAAACTTTCTGGTTATGCAATCTGGTGTAGGGGATACAGGGGACACAAATATATATCACCCAAACTAGCAATCCCTAGATCCAGCTGTATCCATCTGTCAACACATAACCAAGAAACCTTCGGAAATCGTTTACCTCAACCTTCGAAAAACATCCGTTATACAAGTTATGGCAATACTCCCGAACTCCCGCCCCAGTACTGGGTGGCGTCGAGGTGATCTCACCGACAACTGCATAAAAGAGATTTCGATGTCGGCGAAACTCAGGTATTCCAGAACTGCAACGATAAAATTGTGACGACAACACCTCGGAGCTCAACTCCCCGGGACACTGCCACAACCCCTAAATGACAGAAGGCACCAAGAACAATGTTGCCGTCACAAATCGATCGGAATGATTCCAAGATACCCGCGTGATCCTAAAAATTTTTTTAGTGAAATTTGAGGAGAGAGTAGTCAAAACTTCTACGTCAGGAGACCTCACCAGAGCGACGAAGGGACTGAGGAGTAAAAAGAAATCCTACTCTCCGATATATATAATCCTAAGACTCAAAACATTTTTATTCTAAACTCAACAGCGCCAGCGATTCGATCAAGCAGGGGCTCCTAAGTCGGGGATGGTTCTGATTACCAACTTGTAACGCCCACGATGCGGCTATATCTCCCACGTGTCGAGGCACGACTTAGAGGCATAACCGCATAGTGGTTTTGTCGCAAGAAGGGTCATCTTCACACAATCCCATGTAATGAACAAGAATGGGATAAAGAGTTGGCTTACAATCGCCACTTCACACAATACATAAATATCATCATACATCATCCAAAATACAATCATATAGACCGACTACGGTCAAAATCCAGATGAAAATAAGACAACCCCAAATGCTATATCCCCGATCGTCCCAACTGGGCTCCACTACTGATCATCAGGAAAAGACACATAATAACGACCACGTTCCTCGTTGAACTCCCACTTGAGATCGACGCCATCATCTGCACTTGCATCGTCGGCACCTGCAAATGGTTTTGGAAGTATCTGTGAGTCACGGGGACTCAGCAATCTCACACCCGCGAGATCAAGACTATTTAAGCTTAAAGGGGGGATGGTGCAAAAGGTGGAGCTGCAGCGGCAAAAGCATATATGGTAGCTAACTTGCGCAAAAGAGAGCGAGAAGAGAAGCAAAGGAACGGACGTCATCTAGCAAAGACCAAGAAGAGGTCCTGAACACCTACTTACGTCATACATAACACAGACCGTGTTCACTTCCCGGACTCCGCCGAGAAGAGACCATCACGGCTACACACGCACTTGGTGTATTTTAATTGGGTCAAGAGACAAGTTATCTACAACCGGATATTAACAAATTCCCATCTTCCTCATAACCGCGGGCACGGCTTTCGAAAGATAATACCCTGCAGGGGTGTCCCAACTTAGCCCATCATAAGCTCTCACGGTCAACGAAGGATAAACCTTCTCCCGAAAAGACCCGATCAGTCTCGGAATCCTGGTTTACAAGACATCTCAACAATGGTAAAACAAGACCAGCAAAGCCGCCCGAATGTGCCGAAAAATCCCGATAGGAGCTGCACATATCTCGTTCTCAGGGCACACCGGATAAGTCAAGCTACGAGTAAAACCAGACCTCGAGTTTCCCCGAGGTGGCCCCGCAGGCTGCTCGGTTCGGACCAACACTCGAAGGAGCACTGGCCCGGGGGGGGTTAAAATAAGATGACCCTCGGGCTCGCGAAAACCCGGGGGGAAAAGGCTTAGGCGGCAAATAGTAAAACCAAAGTTGGGCCTTGCTGGAGGAGTTTTATTCAAGGCGAACTGTCAAGGGGGTCCCATAAATCACCCGACCGCGTAAGGAACGCAAACTCAAGGAACATAATCCCGGTATAACAGTAACTATGGCGGCAAGAGTGGAACAAAACACCAGGCATAAGGCCGAGCCTTCCACCCTTTACCAAAATATATAGATGCATTAATTAAATAAGAAATATTGTGATATCCCAACATATCCATGTTCTAACATGGAACAAACTTCAACTTCACCTGCAACTAGCAACGCTATAAGAGGGGCTGAGCAAAAGCGGTAACATAGCCAAACAACGGTTTGCTAGGAAAGGATGGTTAGGGATGACATGGCTAAAATGGGAGACATGATATAGCAAGTGATAGGTAGCGAGCATGGCAATAGAGCGAACAACTAGCATAGCAAAGATAGAAGTGATTTCGAGGGGTGGTCATCTTGCCTGCAAGATTCTCAGAGTTGTCGAAAGCTTGATCCTCGTAAGCGTACTCGACAGGTTCCTCGTTCACGAACTCGTCTCCCGGCTCTACCCAAGACAAGAACACAAACAAACGGAACCACAATCAACAACGAGAAATGCACAAGCAACATGATGCAAAATATGTATGATATGCAAGATATGATATGCGATGCATATGCGTGCTCCGGAAGGAAAATGATGAACATGGCAGTAACTTGGCAAACCAAGCATGCCACTGGAAAGATGAGATGATTTCGGTCGAAATCGATATAAAGATCACCGGAATCGGATGCACGGTTTGCAAATGGCAAGCAAAACAAGAATGACACTAATCTGCGAAAAACAGCAAGATAGCACATCAAATGCAACAAGCAACATTGCTACAGCACCCCAACATAGCAACAAAGCACATGGTAGTAATCTACAGGAGGTGCTAGACAAAAGATGAACACTGAGCTACGGCTAGTTCACAACATATCAAGCTCAAACAAGCATGGCAAAAGTGCAAAAGATTACAGGTTCACAGACTTGGTGAAAAACTGGACATGGCAGAAATCAGCATCAGGTAGCAATGTTCAGAGCACGAAATCAACATGCTACAAGAAATTAACATAGCAAAACAAGGCATGGTAGTGTTCTACTAAATGCACGTGACAAAAGTCCCTTACTGACCATAAGCCAAAAAGGTACAGAAGATATGATGGCAAGCATGTAAACATAGCAAGTTTCGTTATCAGGTTTCAGACTTAGCAGAAAACAGAGCATGGCAGAAATATTAATATGTAGGCCTCTTTGTGAGCTTGATGCACTCACTACAGAGCAATGCATGACAAACCAAGAATACCTACAGCAAGATTGCATGTTTATGAAGCTATCCATGGCAAGAACAATTGCATAATATGTTTGGACCAACTACAATAAGCTTGGCAAGATTGCAAATCATGTTAAGAATCTGCCAGAAATATTTTATAGCAAAAGTAGAGCAAGATTGAGTCATGTTATGGTACTCTAAAATTGCAAAAAATTGCAGGAAAAGATCAATTACAACTATATCTACAAAACATCCTTACTGAACATCTCCAAAATATGCATGGATCTTTCTGTAGCATCAAGTTTACATGGCAACAAAATTACAGCAGACAAAGACGGAGAAATCAGTCCCTGAAATCAGAATTATTACGGGACCTACTTTGCATGCTTGTGCTAGTCACCACAAAGATCACAAAAATACATGTACTATACCACTGGAAAGATGGCATGGCATACTCCAAAACACATGTAGAGCTCATGCTCAAAAGATGCACAGATTAAATGATACAAAAAAGACAAATCTCCAAGTTCTGATAAGAACCAGAGATTAACAGCAACTAGCCCTCTTCCAACGAAGATTTGGGCATCAAGATGACCTCTAATGAAAATGGTAAAATTGAACAAAATGAAGAGCATCACGAGGCGAACAATTTGACATATTATACGTGCGAATCGGAGCTACATGCACAAAGTTATCGCATCGGGAACAGGAGTACTTGCTGAAGTTTTCCTGGGACTTAGAAGAAATTTGGGGGGGTACGAGAGAAAGTCAACGGGCACAGTGTCGTTACCAGATCGGATCGGGCCGGCTCCTCGAGCTCGCTCGGGCGCTCGCCGACCGGAGAGGGAGGGGCGGCGCCAGCGCGGGGGAAGGAGAGGAGGAGGCGCGGCGGAGGAGGCCGTCG